>NC_083225.1:11682110-11872110 GCF_032191835.1 Heteronotia binoei | reverse complement strand
ATTGCATAGTTTCTCGCTATCCAATACACAAAAAGCTTAACCGTCTTTTGTTCGAGGCCATTTAACATTTTGATTCTACGGTTTTGCTCAGAAATCTGCCAAATAAGCAGCAGAACTTTGAAATACTGACGTTGTGGAACAGCAAATGCTACATTTGGTCTTTGATCCTCATCGGATTGAGGTCTTTTGTTTCCTGCAGCTAGCAGGAGGTTGTGCTGAAGGATAAAGAGTGAGACGGGGAATGTCTAGGGCTGGGGTGTCAAACGCATTTGTTATAAGGGCCGGATCAGACATAAATGTCGGGCCCGGCAGGTTTGCCATAAAATGTAATGCCAGGTAGCAGAGATATAAACTTTAAAAAGGATACTGACAAACACAATTAAATATTTTTAAAGCAAAACTTAAATTAAATGTGCTTAAAACATCAGCACCCGTTGGTATTAAAGGTGCTTTGTTTGTATCTCTCCTGTGGGATCCAGGAAACTGGCCAAAGGAAGCTCTGGCTCTTTCCTCCATCTCCCAGGTGACCAGGAAGGGGAGAAGCCTCAGCCAATAGGAAAAAGAGAGGCTTGGCTCAGTAGCTCGCGTGAAATGATCACATTAAATGATCATGTGAAGTGATGGTATCGCTTTACTATGCTCTGGTGAGACCTCACCTGGAGTCTTGTGTTCAGTTTGGGGCACCACATTTTAAGAAGGATATAGACAAGCTGGAACGAGTCCAGAGGAGGGCGATGAAGATGGTGAGGGGTTTGGAGACCTAGTCCTATGAAAAAAGGTTGAAGGAGCTGGGCATGTTTAGCCTGGAGAGGAAGCAGCTTAGAGGTGATATGATCACCATCTTCAAGTACTTGAAGGGCTGTCATATAGAGGAAGGTGTGGAATTGCTTTCTGTGGCCCTAGAAGGCGGGACCAGAGCCATTGGGTTAAAATTGAATCAAAAGAGTTTCTGGCTCAACATTAGGAAGAACTTCCTGACCATTAGAGCAGTTCCTCAGTGGAACAAGCTTCCTCAGGAGGTAGTGGTCTCTCCTTCCTTGGAGGTTTTTAAACAGAGGCTAGCAATGACGTTCCTGTGAATTTAGGCGGAAGCATTTGTGAGTTACCTGCATTGTGCAGGGGCTTGGACTAGATGACCCTGGAGGTTCCTTCCAACTCTATGTTTCTATTATTCTAGCTCTGTTGTGCAATTGAGAGAGCCAGGCAAAGCAAGCTATTCTTCCCCAAGGGAGGAGGCTCAGCCAATGGAGAAAATAGAGGCTTTGCTCTGCAGCTCCTGTGAAACTGAGCAACCCTTGCAAAGCAAGCTGTGATGCAGAAGGAAGCAAGAGAGAAAGAGAGAAGGACGCAGACAAATGCCAGATGCTTGGGGCTTGATAGGAGCCCTCCTGATTGTATCCCTGGGCCACATATTTGACATGCCTGGCCTAGGGAGAGGCAGAAGCTTACATGAGACAGACAAGATTATTCTCCGTGGGCAAACTTGCTAGTCCAGGAGTCCCCACACTTTTTGAGCCTGGGGGCAGCTTTGGAATTTTGACATGGTGTGATGGGCGCACTGACAAAATGGCTATTGCAGGAGGCAGAGCCAGCCACACTGTCACACAGTGAAGATCCTTGTGCTGTGGTAGCAGCTTCTGCCAAAGCAAGTTTTACAAAAATCCGCACAGTCCATCACATCTCCAATAGCCAATCAGAAGCCTCGCTGTCTTTAAGGGCATGCCTTTGTTAAGCAACTTCTCTTCAGAGGCACAATAATTACAACACAGGAAACTACAAGTCAGTTCCTGCTACAAAAAAAGCCCTGCTTTTTTTTTTAACTGCCCTAGGTGCATGGGCACATGAGTGCGTGACCGCTAAAAAAAATGTAAGGAACAAAAGAAACCACACTAAGGGGATGGTGCGCAACAACTGTCGGGCTGCATCGAAGCGCCTCTTGTACGAGATACAGGCACCTTGTGCAGGAGTGTCTGATCACTCTTTGTCTGCTCCAGTTTGGGGCGACACAGTTTGGGGTGCCACCGGTGTGCCCAAAGCTGCCCCTTTGTACCCAGCCCTTCTTAACCTTTTTTGACTCCTAAAAAGAAGAAGAAGATATTGGATTTATATCCCGCCCTCCACTCCGAATCTCAGAGCGGCTCACGATCTCCTTTATCTTCCTCCCCCACAACAGACACCCTGTGAGGTGGGTGGGTCTGAGAGGGCTCTCACAGCAGCTGCCCATCAAGTACAACCTCTGGGAGAGCTATGGCTGACCCAAAGTCATTCCAGCAGGTGCAAGTGGAGGAGCGGGGAAGGGAACCTTCATATTCAGATAAGAAAATGTCTAGTTCTGGGGCTAGGTGGACCACTGCTCTGATAATAACAGCGATCCTCTTATGAATGTCAATTTGGTCCTCATTTTTTGTTCTGAGCTTTAACGTTTCTACTTTTTCAAAGACAATGAATTTAAAGAGGGCCATTTCGCTCTTAGCATAGCTAGTTGATGCCTCTTGTTGCTTCCAATCTAGACGATTGCTGCTCTTTCTACAAAAGTGTTTCAGCTCAAAATTGATCAGAAACATATATAAAAAATTTATTCTCTTATTTTTTAAAAAAACCAAAACAAAAACAAACATGCACAAAGTGAATCAATACACTTCTGAGTGCTTTTTCCCTCATATCGTTCTATGAAAGATAGCAACGGTTAAACATTTCTATGCTCCTATTAATATTTCATGAAACTCCGGACTGCACCGCAGCTAAAAAAAAGCAAGTAACTCCTCCATTAGCGGTCAACCCTTAGGGAGGAAAGAAGGTGGAAGATTAGGTTTACAAGCATACAACAAATTGAAACGAGGCTTTCAGTATTTTCTCTGTTCATTGAGTACAAGGCTTGCCTGAAGCTGATGGAATTCTTTTTTTTTTTATTATTCTATATTCCATTTTTGTTTTTACAGTCACTTTACATGGAATCCGAAGTGACTGTTGATGATTATATTGCTTAACAGGCAATGTCAGCAGCAAAGTGTGTGAAATTTGTGTTTCAGCTTCTCTGGCCCTAGCTGCAGACGGGCAGGAATCCTTCTCCCTCCAATACTTTCTTAACTTCCTTGAATGCATAAGAAGAATCATAGAATTATAGAGTTGGAAGGGATCTACAGGGTCATCTAGTCCAACCCCCTGCGCAATCCAGGAAACTCACAAATACCTCCCCCTAAATTCACAGGATCTTCATTGCTGTCAGATGGCCAGCTAGCCTCTGTTTAAAATCCTCCAAAGAAGGAGTGCCCACCATCTCCCAAGGAAGCCTGTTCCACTGAGGAACTGCTCTAACGGTCAGGAAGTTCTTCCTAATGTTGAGCTGGAAACTCTTTTGATTCAATTTCAACATACTGGTTCTGGTCCTACCTTCTGGAGCCACAGAAAAAAATTCTACGCCATCTTCTATACTACAGTCCTTCAAGTACTTGAAGCTGGTGATCATATCACCTCTCACCTCTCAGCCGCCACCTCATCTCCAGGCTAAACATGCCCAGCTCCTTCAACCTCTCTTCATAGGACTTGGTCTCCAGATCCCTCACCAGTCTTCTCATGTGCGCTCCACATGTGTGGCATGATGACATCACCCAGAAGTGTTGTCATCAGGGTGTGTGGCCTAATATGCAGAGGAGCTCCTGCTAGAAAAAGAGCCCTGGCTGTCATCATGCCAAGTACGTCGTGTGGAGGACACTCTAGCATCCAGGGTAAAGTTTTTATCCTGAATGCAACGTGCCTGGAACGATGACATCACTTCTGGGTGACATCATCATGCCAGGCGTGTTGTGTGATTAGGGTTGCCAAGTCCAATCCCAGAAATATCTGGGAACTTTGGGGGTGGAGCCAGGAGACACGGGGGTGGAGCTAGGGGGAGGGGGGGAAACGGCGTCTCGGAGTGGGCAACGCCGCTGCACCGCTGCCGCCTCTTCTCCGCTTGCCGTGGCTGTTCCTCCAAGATGGGCTCAGCCTGAGCCAATCTCAGAGGAGCAGCCACGGCGAGCGGAGAAGAGGCAGCAGTGGCACGGTGGCCTCGCCCGCTCTGCCTCTGGGGTGGAATCGGAGGGGGGGGGTGGCGGGCCGGGGGCATGGCGAGGGCCCGGATTCATGGGTTGCCATGCTCATGGCCTGCCTCACCCTCCCCTTCTCTGGTTTTGCCTGCGCTGCTCTTGGCTGCTCCTCTGAGATGGGCTCAGCCTGGGCCCATCTCGGAGGAGCAGCTGCGGTGGGCGGGGAGGGGGCGGCAGCGGTGCGGCGCCCTCACCCACTCCAGGATCGGGCGACTCGCTATGCTCCCCGGCACCATTTCACCCCCTCCCCCCACTTCCATTTTTTTGGGAAGCGGGGGAAGAGGGTGGAAATCCTGGGATCCCCCGCCAGGGCGGGAGGGTTGGGAAGCCTATGTGTGATGATGGCGCTCTTTGGGAGTGGGGATCCTCCCAGTGGCCTGCTCCGTGCCAGTGAGTTAGGGGGCCCCAAACTGGGAGAAACACCACCTCCAATGGGAGCTTGTCAAGCCTATACTCTGTACTTTTTCCAGCTCTTTGGTGAGATATGATGATCAAACAATTCACATGAACAAATGAAGCATCCTTTTACTAAATTAAACCTTTAGTCTGTCAAAGTCAATGTTATCTAGGAACTAGATAATACAAATAATACAGAACTTGGATGAACTTCAAAAGAGTCCAATACTTGTTGCAAGTTAGGATCTTTATTTGAAGAACTACAGTACTATAGTAACGAAATAACAGTAATGGCGATTCTGGGCAGTTGGTTACATTTTATGCCCACAGCAAAGCATAATAAAACAATAATTCACACGGTCTCAAACGGTTGTCTCTTCTTCCCAGCCTTCGTTATCAGCAAAGGAGGATGCCCCCCTGTTGCGAAGGCCAAACGGCCTGGCTTCAAAGGGCACCTGTGGATGTTAAGCAGAGACTCTCTGCCGCCTGCCTTACTGCCCTAAATATTTGGCATAGCAGAGAGGCCCGGGTCAATGACCGCTGTCAAGCTTTCTAAGTTACAACATGGAGTCAGTTTGGCTAAAGCAAAGCAATCAAAGTTACAAGTTCTGACATACTGCCCCCCCTAAGCTCTTCGGCTTGTGCTTGTGTGGGTACAGTAGGTGAAACTTTCTGAGTAGTTGCGGTGCAGATACATCAGTAGCTTTTACCCATTCATCACAGCTAGGGGGAAAGTACTTCCACCTGATCAGATAGTACAGCACCCCCCTTTGGATCTTAGAGTCTAGAATATCTAACACCTCATGGTGACTCTGACCCTTCACTAATGTCGGAGGCGGCTCCGGGGGGCGAGGATGAAACTGCGTAGCTCCAGGATCCTTGCGAAGAAGGCTGCAATGAAAAACAGGGTGGATCTTACTTAGGGATTTAGGTAACTCCAGTTCCACAGTCACTTTATTGATAACTTTCTTTATCTTGAATGGTCCCAGATACTTGAGGGCAAGTTTGCGGCACCCTTGAGGAAGGGGCAAGTTTTTGGTGGATAGGAACACTGTCTCTCCCTCCTTCATGTCCCACTGCGGGGCATGTTTTTTGTCAAAGTACCGCTTATACTCCCTTTTTGCTTCTTCCAGGTTTTCTTGAATCACTTTCCACCCCTCCCTTATCCCCTCCCACCACTGGAGGCAAGAAGTGGGGTCTTTTGGTCCTGCCGGAAGGGGGAGGTTTGGGAAAGGCTTCCCCTCGTAGCCGTTGACTATTTGGAAAGGGGAGGTTTTGGTGGAACTATGGAGGCTGTTATTGTACCCATATTCTGCGAATGGCAGAAGCTCCACCCAATTTTTTTGTTGGTAATTAATGTAACACCTCAAGTATTGTTCGAGAAGCCCGTTTACTCTCTCCGTCTGTCCGTCCGTTTGCGGGTGGTAGGCTGAGCTAAGACCTTGTTCGATGCTGGCTAGCTTGCAAAACTCCCGCCAGAAGTTGGCAACGAACTGTGGCCCGCGGTCACTAATGACCTTCTCGGGGAATGAGTGTAGGTGGACCACGTGATTAAAGAAAAGTTGGGCCAATTTTTTAGCGGTGGGCAATTTCTTGCAGGGGATGAAGTGGGCTTGCTTTGAAAAAGTGTCAACCACCACCAGTATCACTGTTTTCCCTTGGGAGGGAGGAAGTTCCCCTATAAAGTCCATCGACACAACGGCCCAGGGTCAGCTGGCCGTGGGGAGAGGGACGAGGTGGCCGTGGGGTTTTCCTCCTCTGCGTTTGGACATGAGGCACGTAGGGCATGCTAGCACGAATTCAGAAACGTCTCTTTTTAGTTTTGGCCACCAAAATTGTCGGGTGATGAGGTGGAGGGTTTTCACATACCCAAAGTGACCGGCCAGGCGGTTGGAGTGGCTCTGTTCTAATACCTCCTTCCTCATAGACTTAGGAACGTAGATTTTCCCTTTGTGGAGCCAAAGTCCACCCTCCCCTTGCTCGAGCCCGTCGGGACGCTCTGCTCCTTCTAAGTCTGCCTCTGATGCAAAGCGTTCCTTTTGTGGCAATTCCGGGGCCCCGGTCTTTTTCCCTGAACGGGTAGTGACCCCTCCCGCGACTGCTGAGGGGGGGATGAGAGAGTCGATTACTTCCTCTCGTTGACTCTCGTGCTGGGGCATGCGTGACAGCGCATCAGCCAGAAAGTTCTTAGTGCCTGGGATGTGCTTCAGCACGAAGTCAAATTTTGCAAAGAATCCCGCCCACCGGATTTGTTTGGCCGTCAGTTTGCGGCGGCCCGTGAGTGCCTCTAAGTTTTTGTGGTCGGTCCAAATTTCAAAGGGGACTCGGGCTCCCTCTAACCAGGATCTCCAAGTTTTCAAGGCAAACATTACAGCAAAAGCCTCTTTGTCCCACACCGACCAGTTTCTTTGTTCGTTTGAGAATTTGTGTGAGATATAGGCGCAGGGACGCAGTTCCCCCTCCTCGTTCCTCTGCATCAATATGGCTCCTACGGCGACGTCGGAGGCGTCGCATTGCACCACAAAGGGTTTTAGTTCATTGGGGTGAGCCAGTATCGGTTCAGAGGTGAAGAGTTGCTTAAGCTCCTGGAAAGCACGGTGGCATTCTGGCGTCCAGGTCAAGCGCGCCCCGGGTTTTTTTTCCGCTTCCCCCCTCCCCTTCGTTTTTAGGAGCTCCGTGAGGGGGAGCATCACCCGGGCGAACCCCTTAATGAATCCGCGGTAGAAATTGGTGAACCCGAGAAAAGATTGTAACTGCCGTCGGGTTCGGGGTGGTTCCCAATCTAGAACAGCTTGGATTTTTGCCGGGTCCATTGCAAGTCCCTCCCCCGACACTCAGAATCCCAAGTAGTCTAGTTCCGTCTTGTGGAACTCACATTTAGACAGTTTAGCATACAATTTGTTCTTACATAGGGTAGTCAATACTTTTCGCACGAGGGGCACATGGGATTCAAGATCCTTCGAATAGATAATGATGTCATCAAGGTACACCACCACCCCCTTAAACAGAAACTCTCTCAACACTTCATTTATAAAGTTCATAAAAACCCCCGGTGCTCCCTGGAGCCCGAATGGCATCACTAGATACTCAAACTGTCCCATAGGTGTGTTGAACGCGGTCTTCCACTCGTCTCCTTCCTTAATCCACACGCGAAAGTACGCGTCTCTGAGATCGAGCTTAGTGAAGATCTTGCCCTCGGCCACTGTGTTCAAAAGGTCCCTTATCAACGGGATCGGGTAAGCATTGGACATAGAAATCCCGTTTATCCCGCGAAAATCTGTGCAAAGTCTAAGCCCCCCGTCCTTTTTCTTGCGGAATAGTACAGGGGCTGCATGGGGGGCCATGGCTGGTCGAATGAAGCCCCGTTTCAAATTTTTGTCAATGAATTTTCTCAGTTCTGCTTTCTCTGCCCAACCCATGGAATACAGTTTTGCCTTTGGTAGAGTCTGCCCGGGAATGAGTTCGATGGCACAGTCCGTGGGGCGGTGCGGGGGGAGTTCGTCCGCCTCCCGCTCGCTAAAGGCTTTCCTCAAGTCCCTGTATTCTTTGGGGATCGATCCTATCTCTTCGAGGGTGAGGCAGAGTCTCTCGTTCTGCGGGGGTGCTTTCAGACCCCACTCGGGTCTCCAGTGGTGATGTTCACACCGCCAGTCCGGGAACCGCACGATTTGCTCTGCCCATCGAATGTCCGGTTGGTGTCTTGCTAGCCATCCCGATCCCACCACCACATCGAAAGAGCAGGAAGGGGCTACGACAAAAGTTTCTACCCCCCAGTGTTCTTCGGTTCCCACCGGGGTGGCCTGGGTCTCTAGGGTGCATGGTTCCCCCCTCATGGGTGACCCGTCCATTTGTTCAAATTGGATGGGGTGGGGAAGGGGAGATGTGGCTAGCCCTAGCGCTTCCACTAAGCGGGGGGTGATAATGTCCCTTGTGCACCCAGAGTCAATTAGGGCCCGGGCGTGCATAAATCTTTTCAAGTTGGGGTTCAAAAGGGTGACCGCCATGAACAATAGCCCCCCGGTAACTCTCACCGTCAGTAGTGCCGGCGTTTTATCGACCTGCTTCGCGGCACTGGTTAAAGCAGGTCGCTGTCGTTTCCCGCTGACTCCTGATCCCAGGACTCCTCGCTGGATTCCTCTATGGTGGTAACATCCTCGTCAATCGCCAAGGAAGTGGCGACGGTGCCCCGACTGGGCTCCTTCGCTCGCCCGCCTTTCTTCTTCTGCGCGGTGGGCGTCGGTTTGGGCTGCATCGGAGTTGGTGTCGGCTTCCCTGGGCAGTTTGCGGCCAGGTGATTCGGATCCCCGCACCTGAAGCACTTCCGCGCTGCGGTCGAGGGGGTTGAGGTTACGGGGCCCCGCTTCCCTTCCGTCTTGCTTGGCGAGGGGCTCGACCTTCCTCCCTTCTTGCTTTGCTGCTGGCGCCGCATCCCGACGTGTTGGAGGTCGGTCTCTACCTCCCCGGCCAGTTGGATCCATCCTACCAGGGTGTCTGGTCTTCCCTGGTGGTAGCACCGGTCTAAGATGTTCGCGTTCAGGCCGTTCTTGAACGCGGTGTATTTCATTACTTCATTCCATCCCCTGGCTGCCGCGCAGTGGCCCATGAACTCGGTAGCGTATTCTCGGGTGGTGCGATTTCCTTGCTCTATCCTTTGTAGGGCCGCGATGGCTTTCTCTTCTCGCAGGGGGTCTCCGTACTGTCGGAGCATCGCCTGTAGGAAGTCGGCCACGGTGGCTAGCTCGGGTTTCCGCCCCGTATAGAGCCCCATGTACCATTTCTGAGCCGGTCCTCTCAGTCTGGAAGCGATGTGGTCTACGCGGCTTGCTTCCGTGGGGTACCCCGCTCCCCAGTGCGTGAAAAACGTGTTGCACTGGATCGTAAAGTACTCCACCGCTTCCCCGTCCCCGTCGAAGGTGATTTTCAGCTCCCGGTGTCCTCCCCCGTTTCCTCCGGCCGGGATGACGGGAGCCGGAACTACCGGAGCCACCGGCCCACCAGGTGGTGGGGCCGGGGGTCCCACCGGAGGGCCGGCTGGCGGTCCCGCGGGTGGCCCAGCCAGGGGACCTGCTGGAGGGCCGGCCGGGGGCCCGACCGGGGGACCTGCTGGAGGACTGGCCGGGGGCCCAACCGGGGGTCCTGCTGGAGGCCCAGCCGGCGGCCCCGCGGGGGGTCCTGCCGGGGGTCCGGCCGGCGCGCCTGCCGGAGGGCCCGCCGGTCCCCCCCCTGGGATTTGCCCTGCTGCCACGACCCCTTGGAGCGTGCGTATTTGGTCGTGGACCGCTCCCAGGTTCTGCTGCATCTCCTCTGCCATCAGGGTCCTGGAGGCATGAACCTCGTCGTGGATTTCTTTCACCCAATCGAACAGCTCGTTGCGTAGTGTTCGGATCGGGTCCCCTCCGCCATAAGTTCCGAGCCCCTCGTCTCTGGGCTCGTCCTCGTCCCCTTCTCCCCCGCCCGTGGCGATGAGTCGGTAGCGTTGCTCCGCGGCCTCCATAGCGGCCGTAGACTTCCTCGGGCTCCAGGTTCGGGAGGGAAAGGCGTTGACGGAAAATGGCGCAGGGACTTTAATCTTCCTCCTCGCGCCAGTTACCTTCGGGTCGAGGGGTTCCTCGTCTGGTGGGATATTGGGCTCTCCGTTGTCTGGGGCCAGTGCCGCCATCGGGCCAGGTTGCCAGTTCCGATAAGCCCAAACAAAAGGATTACTGTTATAATGTCAGAACTTGGATGAACTTCAAAAGAGTCCAATACTTGTTGCAAGTTAGGATCTTTATTTGAAGAACTACAGTACTATAGTAACAAAATAACAGTAATGGCGATTCTGGGCAGTTGGTTACATTTTATGCCCACAGCAAAGCATAATAAAACAATAATTCACACGGTCTCAAACGGTTGTCTCTTCTTCCCAGCCTTCGTTATCAGCAAAGGAGGATGCCCCCCTGTTGCGAAGGCCAAACGGCCTGGCTTCAAAGGGCACCTGTGGATGTTAAGCAGAGACTCTCTGCCGCCTGCCTTACTGCCCTAAATATTTGGCATAGCAGAGAGGCCCGGGTCAATGACCGCTGTCAAGCTTTCTAAGTTACAACATGGAGTCAGTTTGGCTAAAGCAAAGCAATCAAAGTTACAAGTTCTGACACAAAATGCTCAGGTTTACAGTCCAAAGCGAAAGAGTCCAAAGTTCATGTAGTCACGAATTCCAAACTACAACAGGTCTCTCCTATGTTTGAATGGAAAAATGGTCTCCTGGCCTCCCAAATTTTTAAATGGCTTTGTATTTATGTATCCTGTCATTTGATATGTTGACAACTACATGGCTTTGATGTGATAATTATTCTAAATAATAATAATTATAAGAGATCAGACTAATGCTAGGAAATACCTTTATTGTGCTTATATCACAGTTTCTAGTTGTTTTGTAATGATTGTTTTGACTGTGATCCCCTTTTTTGGTGTAGTGGTTAAGTGTATGGACTCTTATTTGGGAGAACCGAGTTTGATTCCCCACTCCTCCACTTGCAGTTGATGGAATGGCCTTGGGTTAGCCATAGCTATCTCAGAGCTGTCCTTGAAAGAGCAGCTTCTGGGAGAGCTCTTGCAGACCCACCCACCTCACAGGATGTCTGTTGTGGGGAGAGAAGATTTGGAGATTGTAAGCCACTCTGAGTCTCTGATTCAGAAAGAAGGGTGGGGTATAAATCTGCAGTCTTCTTCTTCTTCTCTAGTTGTTTTGTGATGATTGTTTTGACGGTGATCCCCCTTTTTTGTTTCATGTTCACTTTTGGGAACTGCAAGTCTCAGATCAGAATCAAGTGGGTGAAAGACTCAGCAGTAGACCTTTAGTCCTGGTCTAGTCCTGTCCCCAAACTAATTTTCTACACTAGAACCATAGAATCGTAAACTCATAGAGCTGGTTTCTATGATTCCATGACTCAAGTGCAGAATGTCAGTTTGGAGACAGGGCTGAACCAGGATTAAAGGTCGAGTGTGGAATTGGCCAGACTGGCTCCTTCCTTAACAGGATACTGTTGGTAAAGATAAATGAAGTCAGTTAATTGTGTTCCAGGTACTTCACTGCTCAGCAGTTTCCATTAGAGGCTACCAAAAGGTGGCCAGATGAGAAATCCCTTGTTCCTGGGGGTACATCATCCAGTTAAACTTTTTTTAGGAGCTGCCAGGGGTCATTTTGTAGAAAAATCGGTGGTGGAGCTCATTAGCATAACTTATTAGCATATGCTGCCCCCCCCACCAACCAAAAGCACCAAATGCAAGAAAGGAGAGCCCTGGGCAAGTGAGGCATGCTTGGGCTGGCTAGATATCCAGCCAGCTCAAGCAGGACTCACTTGCCTGGGGCTCTCTTAAACCACCACCCCAGTCAAAAGGCAAGCAAGCCACCTGCTGTTGCCCCAAATCACATAAGAAGTGGAGAAAGGGTGATGCAGGCTTCTCCAGGGGTTAATGAGGGCTACTGGGGGCGTGGCAAAGCTCCTGGCGGCTGTCTGTCTGTCTGCTCTCCTAATCCAGGAATTGTTACGCAGCTGCACCTATTATTCAATGGACAAGGTAGGTGGGGGAGGAGGAGGAGGAACCCTCAGAAAGGTTGAGCTGCGCTCCTGTGAGCTCCTGCTGAATCAGAGGCCTGGTAGCTGCCACAAATTATTTAGGATAAAAGGACAACGGAAATTGTGAAACAGTCTTTTATATATAAAAGCAAATTGCTTCCAAGGTATGCCATCACTTAAATTACTCCTCCCGGGGAAAAACAGGAGTGAGATACTAGATAGATTAGGAAATACAGGAGTGTGCATGTCCAGCTTCCATTGACAATTTCAGGGATTTATGAATGCAATTTTACCCACTCGCTTTGAAAGACCTCACCTGTTTTGTTTTTTTTTAAAGTATGCTGTGCTTTGCCTTTCTCCCCTCCCCTCCCTTTTCTGTTTGCCTGAGATATCTGTGTAAATCATACTGGTCTCTGTGGCTTCTACAGACTCTCACCCTCATCCACATTGTTTTAGTTCTTCAGATATCTGCCTCGAATTGCCTTAAAGTCTTCCGCTGTCGATGTATTTTGTCATTTCAGCTCCTTTTCTGCCACATTTCACTCGAATCTGAAAAACGTGGCAGCTGTATTATCTGTGTCTATGATCCACAGTGGCACCTGCAGCCCAGAGTCTCCAGATTGGATTTCGTCCATTTGAAATAAAGTTGGGCCGCCTGAATGGTTTTTATAATCTAAGGCTGGTTGTCCACCGAAGTTTGGAAATTGATAGGGGGAGAGGCAGTTTGGCCTTTCTCTGATTTCTTTTTTTGTCACTCTTCTTGTCTCCTCATCACCAATCCTCCTTCTCTCCTCAGGCATCTGAAAAACACTTCAGTAGCCTTGCCATTTTGTTATATTTTTGAGTGTGGCTTTTTACTTCACTTAGGAGTTGTTTATGTTGAACCTGGTGTTCTGTTGTGTCCACTAGTTTTGTGTGTGTGTGTGTGTGCATTGGTTACTCAATAAAATGTCGGGTGCAGAAACGCACAAGAAGTGATTCAAAACCCGGGGTGGGGGGGGGAGGAGGCGGAAGGGGATCTACTTATGTTGACAATGCTAACTGATTTTTTAAAAGCAGTGGAAAAGAAGGTTCACACTTCCCAACTGCCTTGTGTTTGCAACAGGGGAGTTCAGACATCTGGAAATGTCTGGTGAAAGTACTGACGTCCCTAAAGACCAGACTTTCCCTGGTGTCAAATTACTCCAAGATGGGTCAGAATGGAGCGCCAGCAACTTGGGAATGGGAGGAAGATATTGCTGTCTGATCATGCACTTGAAATCTGGAACAGCAACAACATCAGATCAAAGTGCTTGTCTGACAGCGGCCTAAGTTTCCCAGAAGCTAGCACTTTCTCCCTGTACGTATCTCCCTCCCTGTGAGATTATCGTGTTCCCTTTGACCCTGAGGGTGTCTAGAACCATTTGCTTTTAACCCAACCAGGGGTTCTTTCAGAGTTGAAGTCACTGAATAACTGAGAAGAAAAATATTATGTTTCCTAGAAGCAATTTTCCTTTTTTTTTTTTAATTTGGATAGACTGGAAGTTTCAACTTTCTGTCTAATCTCTCCTGCCATACCTGTTCCTCAGTTCTTAACGCTGTGAATAAATGGTTTTTCGCCTGGCTGGTGCTTTGACTAAAGTTCATATTTTGAACTTTTCCTCAGATTCCAGTAGTATTCAGTAAGGGCAAGGAGTTGTGTCCCTTCTCTTTCAAAATGACTTTGGCCGTTGTCCCACTGACCTTACTCCGGAGCGACGTCCCTCTTCACCGTGCAGCGTCTGCGCGGATTTCCCACCAACTGCTGCGCACAACCAGGAAGAGCCGCGGCTTTTGCATCGCAGATGTAAACTGGTTTTTAGCGGTTTACATCTGTGACGCAAAAGCACTTCCTGGTTGTGCGCAGCAGTTGGTGGGAAATCCGCACAGACGCTGCGCGGTGAAGAGGGACGTTGCTCCGGAGTAAGGTCAGTGGGAAAACGGCCTTTGATTCCACCTGACAGACACCCCAACTCCAACTGTCTGGCCACTGACTCACCAGAGATGACAAACAGCCCCCAAAGACCCTTTTCCTCAGCAGTCAACTGCTCTTAAAGTTCTCCTCAACACTTAGCCGACCAATTGGGGCGGGGGTGGTGGTGGTGGTATGAAGGCAGCAGCATGTCAAACTCTGTTTTACAGTGAGGCGTTCTCTCTAACTCCCAAATCTCTGAAATAGCTGTACTAGGGAACCTGTTTTATGTACAGTCAATCACAGGAACTTGGACAGCAAGGCGTAAATGAACTGGCAAATGGATAAATGAAAAGCCTCACACAAATATGACAAAAGGGGGGGGGAAGGAGGGGTAAAGGACCAGTGATCAGGCCTCATTTTGGGCAGGAGCTCACAGGAGCAGAGCTCTGGAACCTCTAAATTTTATTGTGTTCTTTCTCTCCCCCCCCCCATCCCAATACTTGCTTCTGGGCTCCATTGTTCAAACCCCCTGTGAGAATTTGGCTGAACTCTTAGATTTCACAAACTTTCTAATTTTTTCCCCCACAAAAAATGGGAAAATAGCCGAAACTTATAAAGCAGACAGATGGAAATCTTCCTTGTGCCATTGTGGCCACATAGGAGAAAGTCTTTTAAAAAGTGTAATAGGAGCAAGGTTTTATGATGACAATTATTATTCAAGTAACATTTCAAGGTGGATGCTGAGCTGATATCATTTAGTCCACCTTCTGGTGATGTAAGGGGTGTGTGACATATGGAAATGAGTTGCGCTAATGAGCTCCGGCATCTCTTTTTCGACAAAATGACCCCTGCCTCTAATCATCATCAATTGCAAAACTTACTGTTTTTACCGCGCCAACAGAGCACTATTATTGTTATATGAAGTTTAAAAATGCAGGGAGAGATAGTGCAAGTAGTCATATTAGTGTTCTTGAAAAGCTTAAATCAGGGGCGTCAAATCTATTTGTGATGATGATGATGATGATGATGATGATGATGATGATGATGATGATGATGATGATGATGATGATGATGATGATGATTTATTGGATTTATATCCCGCCCTCCCCGCCGAAGCAGCCTCAGGGCGGCTCACAACAACCAAATTAAAACAATAGACGATGGATGAACATTAGATTAACAATTAAACCAAGTTAATACTAATAAGTAGTTCAAAACAATTTTGCTGCTAGTATCAGTTGTTTCAATATTCAGTGATGTTGAGTGTCTTCTTACACTATTATTCAACTGAAGTTAAGTCAAAAATGTGCTGTTTTGCAGGCCTTGCGGAACTGAGAAAGGCCCCCCAAGACCCTTACTTCTTCCGGAAGTTGGTTTCACCAGTAGGGGGCCACAATTGAGAAGGCTCTCTCTCTAGTAATCTTCAGTCTTGCCTCCCTCGGCCCGGGGATCGACAATAAATTCTGCGACCCAGATCTAAGTACCCTCTGGGGAACATGCGGGGAGAGACTGTCCCAGCGCCTGATCTGACATAAATGAGACCTCGTTGGGCCAAGGCCGAGCCATGTTGGGCCGGGCCATATATGTACCTATTTAAGATTAGGTAGCAGAGGTATAAACATTATAAAGGACACAGATAAACACAATTAAAGATTATTTTTAAAAATAAAATAAAATAAAACATGCTTAAAACTTTAGCACTTTTTAGTTTTAAAGGTGCTCTGTTTGTATTTCTCCCATGGGATTCAGGGAACTGGGCAAAGGAAGCTCTGCCTCTTTCCTTCCTTCCCCAGGAAGCCAGGAGGGAGAGGAGCCTCAGCCAATAGAAAAAAGAGAGGCTTCGCTCAGTAGCTCTGCTGTGTGATTGAGAGAGCCTGGCAAAGCAAGCTCTCCAACTCCCCTTCCTCCCCAAGGGAGGAGCCTCAGCCAGTGGAGAAAATAGAGACTTTGCTCTGTAGCTCCAGTGTGATTGAGCAAGCCTGGCAAAGCAAGCTGTTATGCAGAAGGAAGCAAGAGAGGGGGAGAAGGAAGCAAATGATAGCAAGTTGCTTGGGGGCCTAGTAGGAGCCCTCCAAGGGCCTGATTCAGCCTCTGGGCCATATGTTTGACACCCCTGGCTTAGAGGGTGCATAGTGGAAACCTAAGAACACATTCCTGGGAGAAAGATCTGCTGAACAGTCCGGAGTAGGTTCCTGAGTAAACTATTTTAGGGTTGCTCTTTGAGTCAATAACCTCCCCCCACCCCAAACTGAAGCCAGTGAGGCCACTAAACTGCCACATATGTTTTTTTAAAAAAGATTTGTTTGAAAGATTTTAATGTTTTTCAAATCCCAGGTATGATTCCAGGAGGTGTCAGCAAAGCCCTAGAAAAATGGAACATGCCCGTGTGTCTTTTAGCATTTAAATCATTGAGAGGTGGAAATGGCTATATTACCGAGCAATGTTCAGGGGGAAAAAAAATAGTGTCTGAAAGTATTACTTGCCCCTCTGATCTCCTGGCTGACATCCGTAATGGAGGGACAGGGCTTTTTTCCATTGAACTTTTATCTAATGAATTAGTAGGGAGATATTGAAACATAATTTGTGGTGAAAAAGACCTCAGATCTTACTGCCAGCAGGAATAGAAAAAGCTAAATAAGTCCACTTTGAAGATCAGAGCAGTGTGGGAAATTGCCAGGGCAAACAATACTTGCCCTATTTGGATTTCGGCACAGGGCTCGTTAAGTTACAACCCCTGCGGTGCCAGAAAAACAAGCCGGAAGATGGTGGAAACCAAGCAGTCATGAAAGGGAGATTAAAGCTTAGTGACAGCTAAAGCTCTGCATGTCGGAGGAATTGGGATCAGGCTCATCTCCCAGGGGGCAGCTTCATCCCTAGGGTCCACACAGAAGGCATCATGTTTGTGCCTAGAGAGCCCCCATCCCTCATTGGGGGTGTCCGGCATCCCCTGCTCCTAACCACTGCTACTCAGAGCAGTAGGGGGGGGGGGGAAATGCCACAGCATTGCATATGGTAAAGGTGCAAGCACCAGTCATTTCCGACTTTGGGGTGACATCGCATCACGACATTTTCACAGCAGACTTTTTACGGAGTGGTTTGCCATTGTGTTCCCCAGTCATCTACACTTTCCCCCCATCAAGCTAGGTGGTCATTTTGCCAACCTCAGAAGGTGAAAGGCTGAATCAACCTTGAGTTGGCTACCAGAATCCTACTTCTGCCGGGATCGAACTCAGTTCATGAGCAGAGAGCTTGGACTGCAATACTGCAGCTTTACCACTCTGCACCATGGGGCTTCTATGCATATGGTACCATGTGACCTTTTTTTTTAAATTGAGAAACAATATAGGGCAGCTCCAGAAATGGCCAGAAACCATGGCATTTCTCAAGATTCCTAGAGCTACCTATGCCACTACTATTTTTTTTTATCAGAAGTGATTTAGCACCACATCAGGATTTTGGACCCACATATATGTGCCTACAACACTGATACCAGTCATAAGCACCAGTGGGGAGCCTAATCTGGCACTCCCCTCCTGGCAACCTAGGCAACTGCCTAGTTTGCCTAGTGGGTGAGCCGGCCTTGCCTCTGCCCCTTGTCAGTGGAAAATCAAATAAGATATACTGAGCTGAAGTATGGTCAAAAGGAAATACTTCTATAAACAACGAGTAGTTAAAATGTGGAATTCACTGCCAGTGGATATAGTAATGGTCACACGCATAGATGCTATAGAAGGAGATTAGGCAGATTCATAGAAGATAGACCCATCAGTGCCTACTAGCCATGATGAGGAAAGGGAACCTCCATGTTCAGAGGTGTCAAGCCTCTGAATTCTAGAGCCAGGAGGCAACTTCAGGGGAAGGCTTTGGGCACTATACTCTGTTGCTGAACCCCCAGAGGAACTGGTTGGCCACTGTGTGAGACAGGATGCTGAACTAGATGGACCACTCTTCTGTTCTTATGTACAGAATGTGGGATTGTAGGGCTCCACCAACCTTCTACACATTTATCTCACATTCTCCACAGAGCTGATGCACATGCAAGCTGTATGCACTTGAGCTGTCTCCATACAATTTGTGCCTAGTCAAACTGCGCGGGTGCAAAACCATCTACTGAACCTTCATACCTTCAGTTGCACTGTGAATTGTGTTTGGCTTTAATCATGTGATTAATGGATTTTTTAAAATGGATTTGTTCTTTACAAACCAAGTATAGAAATAAACAAGTATAGCTGCAACAACAATAACTACAAAGCCATATCCCAGTAAAGATACAAAAAAACCATTAAAGTTAAGAATATCTGTAAGAATATTAGAGAGTAATTGTATCTACCGGCAAGGAAGTATTCAGCAATTTTCCTTCAGAAATCATATAGTTTAAGCATGGCCAGCGTATTTCCACAAAACTTGAACGGTCCTCCACAGAGTTTATGCAACTGTTACTAAGCTATCTTCTCTGTAACATAAATATTCCATAGTGTCAAGCATTGGTATTTCAATCAAACGATTCAAAGTTGAAACAAGTGCTCATTTTATTGATAATCCAGTACTGTCTAAAGGTATGATACCTTGAGAGTGATACAAAGAGTCTGAAAACATAGTGTTTTAAAGGATACTTCAAAGGTAACAGTTGAGATAGCTATAGGTTATAACATGTGCCTGTGAATTGCTACAAATATGCAAATAATACTATCATGCGGTTAAGTCTTCCCTGGTTCCCAAACATTCCTTGATAAGCAGGATGAATGGGAATTAGTTGGGGGGGAGGCGCCTCCTTTATTCTATCATCAAAGTTACTTGCAAGCCCTACAATTCTACCCTAAGGTGGGAGAGTATAGCCAGGCGTGAAAAGACAGAGGGGGGGTGAGGGAACAGTACTCTTTGAAATGTAACTAAGGGAGAGGGGAATGGTTTACAGTAATAAGAAAGGAAACTAACTTTAATAACTGTATGGTTCAACACCCAGAAATAGCATGCTTGACACATAGTTTATCAAACCACAAGCCATGATAATGCTAGCCAACTGTGCAGCTTCACTGTACAACTTCAAGTCTGGCACTCCTAAACCACCTCATCTGAACGTCTTTGCTTCTTGCCATTGATTTCCTGCCATTGAATTTATGTCAGCCAATTGCCAGTGTTGATTACTAACACTGTGATTGTGAATGCATATCTTATATAACATATGTCTTTCATATATGTCTTTCACATTTTATCTTTTATAATGCATCTGCTAAATAGCTTGGCTTGGCTTTGCACTTCTCATTATGAGCCCACGTAAGTTTAGAATGAACTGGAACGTGCTCACAGGCACTTGAATTGCTGGAAAGAATGGCTTGGAGTTTTATTCTCACAGAAAGACACTGAATGGCTATGGGAGGAGGAGAGTTGAACACATAATAATTCAAACGCTTTTGCGCGCCTGGTGTTGCTGATATCATTAACTGTTGTACCTAAAGTGTAAGTGTCTGGTCTTACCCTATGAGGTCAGTTTCCAAAGCATTCAGTGGGTGACCTCAAAGTAGCTATTTTACTGCAAAGGAACTTCAAGAACAGAACGGAGAGAGAAATTGCTGAATTACAAATTATTATGAAACTCGGAACAAACACCTCCCCAGGACTGAACAGGGATATTGGGTTTTTTTCTCATTACAAATGCTAAACCCACTCTCAGAACTTCAAGAACAGAATGGAGAGGGGAATTGCTGAATTGCAAACTATTATGAAACTTGGAACAAACACCTCCCCGGGACTGAACAGGGATATTGTTTTGTTTTGTTTTTCTCATTACAGATGCTAAACCCACTTTCACCAAGTATGGTAATGTAGCCACAGTATTCCAATGTATTTCTCTTTTAGGAGAGTGTATCAGAATAATGCTTTTGTATTGACATACTCAAACAAAGGATATTGGCTGTTTATCTCATTACATATACTAAACCCATCTTCCACTATACTTTAATGTATTTTTTTCCTAATGGGAAACTAGAATGATGTATATATTTATGTTACATGTTAAAAGGTAAATTAGATGGGCAGGAAAAACGTCTGGGAAAGAAATGCCCTCATTTTGACCCAGGCTTATTAGCAATAGGATAATTAACAGGCATTCTCACATTCTGACATGTTACTGTTTTATGGTTGCTAACGCAACCCAGATCAAAGGTTTTCTGAATTTGTTCATTTTACTATTCTGCTATTGGATTTTAACTTTGTACCACTTTGCATTCCAAACCCCACCAGCTCTATGTGGCTCTGCTTACTGTACCTCATTCCTCGTCTGAAGAAGCGTGAATGCACATGAAAGCTTACGTTCTGAATAAAACTAAGTTGGTCTTAAAGGTGCAATCGATGCCTATTTAGTTCTAACAAAGAACATCTTGCTGAGGACATGTATATTTTTCAATAAAGTCTGTAATTGATTCAAATCAAAGAGGCTGAGTTGATGAGAGCTGCCCAGGACCTGACAGTCTTTTGGACTAAATCATAACAAATGTGTGGCTTTTTGAACTTCCAAATGAAGCTTGTGAGTAACTCTTGTCATTTTGTAAAATGAGCATCCGGTATGCATATTGGTAATGTTCTGAATAATGGCAATGGCTTGATGATATGATATTGATGATATTGGATTTATATCCCGCCCTCCACTATGAAGAGTCTCAGAGCGGCTCACAATCTCCTTTACCTTCCTCCCCCACAACAGACACCCTGTGAGGTAGATGAAGATATTGGATTTATATCCCGCCCTCCATTCCGAAGAGTTTCAGAGCAGCTCACAATCTCCTTTACCTTCCTCCCCCACAACAGACACCCTGTGAGGTGGGTGGGGCTGATTGGGCTCTCACAGCAGCTGCCCTTTCAAGGACAACCTCTGCCAGAGCTATGGCTGACCCAAGGCCATGCTAGCAGGTGCAAGTGGAGGAGTGGGGAATCAAACCCGGTTCTCCCAGATAAGAGTCCACACACTTAACCACTACATCAAACTGGCTCTCCTGAACAGAACATTTTTAACTTGAAACAATTCTTTGCTGCATTCCTGAAAGAAGGCATCCATCTGTTCTGGCACATTGAATCCTATCACCCTCTTTCTCCTCAGTGGTCTTGTACCTAGTTGGCTGTTGAAGCTGTGACTTCCAGTTTCGTGATTCTCTGGAGTGAATCCAATGCATGGAAGATGCACACCAAAGAGCTGCTTGCTGGACTGGAAGCAAGACACCTGGGGAGAGCTCCTGTCTAATATCTACTGATTTATACAATTAATCCTATGATATTTTTTTCTGCCCCCCCAGATGTTTGCAGTTTTATTTGCTGTTTCTGTCCGTGAATTGTCATAGCACAAGGGAGGCCACAGTTTGGTCGCCGCATATCATGCTACAGTTCAAGATGTTCAGTGCAATTATTCGAATTGGTCAAGTCTTTGGCTTTTCAAGACGCAGATGAAAGGAGCAGAGAGATGAATGCTGCCTAATGATATTTTCAAGGTCTCCCCTTCAAGCCGGGCTCCTGAACGGAACAGCTTGTGATGATTTAGCTGTGGAAACAGATGAGTACATTACAGAGGTCAATGTGAACCCTTCAGAAAATGAGACAAGATGCTCCAGAAGTGTTTCTTCTAACTAATTAGAAGAAAAGCCCTTGGACCGTTAGAGCCTAGTTATGTCAAAACAGATATTAGAAAGCACTTACACTGAAATACATCCAAATGATACATAGCACTGTTGGAATTAGCTTCAAGGCTCCCTATTACATTCTCAGTTAGGAGGAACTGAGCCAGATAGCTCCAAAGTGGCACATACACACACCAGCAATAGGACTTACACTCAATTAGCTATGCCAATTAAATGAATGTTTGACATCCAGAGGCAGACTACTGAAGACCGGTTGTTGGAGAAGAACAAAAAGATGGAAGTTCTTGCCCCTTTGCTCTGATTCTGAGCTTCTTCCTAGACCACATGAAGAAGAAACAGATCCTTGGTATGTCTCAGAAGGGTTCTGTGCCAAAGATTCTATGTACCAGTTGTTTGTACCAACCGAAGCGTCAGAGTTGTCTTCAAGGGCAACCCCCTATAGAGTGCATTACAGTAATCAAACCTAGAAGTTAGAGAATCATGAGCTGACTCTAGAAAGATGAGCTGAGTCTAGAAAGGACTGTGCAAAAATATTGTTCTTGTCCTTGAAGGGTTTTATTTTGACCTAGCATGGTTGGGGTTTTGATATGGCTGAGGGACACAGAAACCTCATTCAGCTGAAGACCCTGGCAAAGGAGAAGACTCTCCTCACCTTGAACTTTACAGGGTGCCAGAACTTGTTATGGAACAGCGAGATGAATGGCTTACTCCACCTATAAGGTCGCAGATTGGAGACTTTGATCCAGAGGATAGACCCAGGGATGATTCGTCTAGAGAAATCCGAGAGGAATTGCTAAGAGGACTACAGCATCCTGCTGGCCTTGACAACCTGAGGGAAATTCCTGGTGAGTGCAGGGCAAGGAGTTCTGCTCTGTGGAATGTGCCTGACTCTGAAGGCATGTCTGCTTATCTGCAGAGGAAACAGCAGCTTGTCATCTAAAGAGCAGATGACTGGCTTCAGGTTGACCCATAACAGAGGAATGCCATGGATTTGCCACCAGCTACTCAAGCCTTCTGAGAAGGGAAGTTTCCCCTTGGGCTTTTGACAGAAAGATGTTCCCTACCTATAAGAAAGGTGAGGATATGATTGTTTTCTTCTGATTGTATGAACAGACCTGTTTGGATTTGCAGGTGCCACAAAGGTACTTTATGACTATTTTGAGGCCTCCGGTCTCTGGCACCCTTGAAGATTTGTTTGAGGACCTTGCTCCACAAGACATTGGGGACTACCAGAAATTGAAGGCTCTTGCCCAGTGGAGGTTTGCCTTGTCTTCTGAGACGTACAGACAGGCTTTCAGGAAAGGGGGCAAAGTGTGGTCCACAGAAGCCCGCATATTGCTGCAGTTACCTTGACACAATCTAGAGAAGTGGCTAACTGCTGAAGGAATTTTTAAATTCCAAGACTTGAAAGAACTGATCCTAATGGAGCAATTTTACTGATTACTTCTGGGGGATTTATCAGCACTGTTTAAGGATTGGGATCCTATTACTTTGGATCAATCGTGTGCAGAAGATGAAAATGAATTGAGACAAATCAATGGGGAAAACGGCTTTTGCAGGTGGAAACACTGCTAAACATAGACCAGTTGACTCCAGCAAAACATCTAAGCCAGGAACCAACAGTCAGTCCAGAAGCCCTGCAAGGAAGCCCACTTCTCCAACATTGGCCATGAGACCTAGAGTTGAGCCCCAGAGTGGTCTTTGATTTTATTGCAATGTTAGGGCCTCTTGCCCTTCCCTGAAAGCAAAGAGAAAGACTGTGACCAGCACACCTACTCTGAACCCTCTTGTGCATGTCACCCCTGGCACTTGGAGTTTTTTGGCCACTGTGTGACACAGAGTGTTGGACTGGATGGGCCATTGGCCTGATCCAACATGGCTTCTCTTATGTTCTTATGTGACACAGAGTGTTGGACTGGATGGGCCACTGGCCTGATCCAACATGGCTTCTCTTATGTTCTTATGTGACACAGAGTGTTGAACTGGATGGGCCACTGGCCTGATCTAACATGGCTTCTCTTATGTTCTTAAGTGGTGTGCCATGCAGGGCTGGTAGCCTGATACCCTGTTCTGCTCCACCCCGGCTCAGGTCCAGGACCTCCATCTTTGTTGGATTGAGCTTCAGCTGGCTCTGCTGGAGCCACCCAGCCACATCCCCCAATGCCTCAGCCAGATGATCCAGGGTGGAGTCTGGGCACCTGTCCATCAGTAGCTAGAGCTGGGTGCCATGCACATACTGCTGACAACCAAGCTCAAACCTCTGGGCCAACTGGGCAATGGAGCACATATAGATATTGGACATCATTGGCAAGAGAATCACCCCCTGGGGCACACCACATTCAAATGGGTATCATGAGGAGACCTGCTGGCCAAGTGCCAACCTCTGTCCCTTACCACAGAGAAAGGAGGAAAACCACTGTAAGGCAACCCTGTGAACTCCTATGTCAGTGAGGCAGTGAGTCATAAGACTGTAATTGACCATGTTAAACACTGTTGTCAAATCTCAAAGTAACAGCAGTGCTGACCTGCCTCGATTCAGGTGCCTCCGGAGGTAATCTGTGATGGCAATTAATGCAGTCTCCATCCCATGGCCTGGGCAGAACTGGACTAGAATGGCTCAAGGACAGATGCATCCTCCAGGAAAACATGAAGCTGTTCAGCCGCTGCCTTCTGCATGCCAAGGAGAAACTCTTCACTGAGCCATGGCCCTACTCTTGTATTTTGAATTACTGAAATTGGAAATTTAAGTGATTAAGACCAATTTTGCATGAGGCTTGTTCTGGATGGCGAGCCCTTTTGCTCCCGGGGCTTCTCTCCATTTTCGCACAAGTTGCCCCGGAGCTGAGAGTTGGCCCAGCGTTCTTCCACAGCAATCAGGATCCTCTTCCAAGTGGTTTCTGTTTGCCCTGGGAGAACAGCGCACCAACCCGCAGCTCTGGGGGAACGTGTGCAAAAATGGAGAGAAGCGCCAGGATCAAGAGGGCTCTCCATTCAGAACAAAATTGATCTAACTGATTAAATACTGCCTTGAGTTGAGTCTCATCTGATAAATACAAAGGCTTAAATACAAGCATCCTGGCTTCTTTAAGAGTTTCAAATACTCATTTTGTTATTATTATTCCAGATATCAATCCTTTTATTAGCTCATTTGACCAAAGGTCTTAAGCCAAAATCCCAACAATTAGCATAAACATTTAGTGAGTATACATCACTAGTCATCATAGGATTGTAAAGCATCAAAATCAGAAACAGCATTCCAAGAGAAAATATTCGAAACCTAAAACAATATAAAAGATGGCAAAAAGCTAGAATATCGCTAATAAAATACAATAAAAGATGGCAAAAAGCTAGAATATCGCTAATAAAATACAATCAAGCTAATTGCTGTAATTGCAGTTGGAATACAAGTAAAACCCTTAAAGTACTCATTTAGTTATTATTATTTAAAATCATAGCATGGCTGCTTGCAACAGCTGCCTTTTTTTTTTCCTGTTGACTTTTTAATGTGCAGAAAGATCCAGCTATGTAATTGAATCATTAAAAATCCGAATTGAGGGATTCACCTTCAACCTCGGCTCCTCTAGGACGAGATAATAATGATGTATGAGGGGGAAACCGAAGCCGAACGCAAGGAGAAGTGATTATTATCGCCCAGATGTTGATTACTGCTTATTCATTCATGAACTGAATGTCAGCTGCTTGCGTTCAATGCAATTTGAAAACATCTTGAATACTTTAATTTGCTTCCACTCTGTGGACAAACTGCCTAAAGAAATACCATCAATTGTTATCTAATTCTCGTTCAACACGATCTTCGGATGCAAACAGAATTTCCGTGGCGGAACATTAGGGGTAGGCAATTTCCCCCAAATGCTTCCCCCTTCCCTCTTCAATGAAGATTGGCTGTTTTCTTGTCAATCTCGAGACTGCAAGGAGGCTGGGTGCCATATGGCATACAGACCCATCTGCATCCCTCCAGGGAGAGGCTTGACTCTTGCGGCGAATGAAAACTTGTTTTGCGAAAGGTTAAAGTGGCAGCCATATATATAATATATCAGAAGTTTCTTTTTGACTGATGCTCTCAAGCTTATTTCCCAGCTGCTCATGTCAAATCTTTTTTTTTTTTTTGCTATTATGGGAGAACAGTTTTAACTTGAGGGGAAGTTATAAATGTCTAAATGCACCGAACAAGTCCAATCTTTGGGAACAGCAGACAATCGGTGCTGTTGGCGGAATGCTGTCGAGGGGTTGAAGAGAGCTTAGTTGACTTCCACAGCCCTTCTGCAGGGCTTTTCAAATTTTTTATTGGGTAGTGCTGTGTTTTCCCCTGGGCATCCTTCAGCACATTCGTAGCCTACATCCAGTTCTGCTTGCAATGTGGTTGCCTGGTCTCCTCTAATTCATCACACAGCAGTCAGCTTAAAGAACCAGGTGGCTTCAGCGCTTTGGAGGGCATTTGCCCAGCTTCAGCTGTTGTGTCAGCTGTGTACAGTACAGAGAGCCAGTCTGGTACAGTGGCCAAGTGCACGGACTCTTATCTGGGAGAACCGGGTTTGATTCCCCACTCCTCCACTTGCTGGAATGGCCTGTTAGCCAAAATGCCCTCAAAACGAGGTTGGGGAATTAGTTAGGTGGGCACCTGGCTCACTAGGAATCTTTTTACCAATTTATACCAGGCTCAACCATCCAGAGGGTAAATGCTCAATAAAAGGACTCTAATTTAATAAAAACCAATTGTAATTTATTTAGAATAATAGTTCTTCCACACAAGATAAAAATACAAAACAATCACACATTCACACAGGCCTAAGAAACACAGATAGATTGATAGGGGAACATATAAGGGTAAACAGACAGGGTAATATTTACCATCGTAGTCTTCGAGGAAGGTTCCAATGGCGACATCAGAGGACAGGGGAAATGGACCCAAAACTGTGGCCAGAATTGGGGATGGATCTATGCAGCGGAATATGGGTTGCTGATAGATGCACACATGAGTGGAGTTGGGTCAGAGGTTATAAGGCCTCACCAGTGCCCTTAGGGGATGGGAGGCAACGGGGAAGAGGAATGGGAGACTCTGTGATGACCATGAGGGCTGGACATCAGCAGAGCCAATGGTGAGTCCTTTGGTGACATCCAATTGGGTGTCAGCTTTAACCAATGAACTTCACCTTAGTCCTGTGAACCTGGAAATTTCCAAGTTGCAATATGGCCTAAGGCGGCTCCAAGGTGTTAGACTGGGGTAAGAATGGGAATGGCTGGATACTTAAGGTTAAGTGGGCTTATCTGGGAAGGTGACAATAGGGAATCAAATATTGACCTAGGTATCACCCGGGTAACACAAAATACTTGGTTGATGGAGGAGGTGTTCTTCCTCTTTTCCCATCATCTTCTGGGCAGGAGTTATTGTTTAGGGTATTGCCCGGCAATCAGGAACATTAGTTGAGCTGTTAATCCATTCATGGGGCAGATGGGTTGCTTGCGAGCCAAGGGTGACACAGGGTGTGTACGTGAGCCTTCCACTATGAAGGAATGAAGTCCAGTCTGGCAGGAAGATGGCTACGAGTGGTGTTAGCCCTTGGTTCATGGAAAACAGGCTAGAAACTGCTTGCCTGTACAGTTCATGGTGGTGTGGCTTCTGCCACTGCAGTGGCCAAGACTGGGCACACAAGGAGTAGCTGGCAGCTCATTTGTAGAATGCTGCTGCAAAGCTGAGGCTTATAGTATCCACATAAGCCTTAGAAACTGTAAGCAAAGTCCACTTCTTAGAGCAGATGTGTGAGAGTCAAAACTCCAGGCACCCTGGCAACCATACTGGTGATCACGATGTCCATATGTATGAGAAGTAGGGGGCTTTTTCCTCACAGGCCTCGGGTCAGTCATAGCTCTTGCAGAGCTGTCCTTGAAAGGGCAGCTTCTGTAAGAGTTCTCTCAGCCCCACCCACCTGACAGGGTGTCTGTTGTGGGGAAGGAAGATAAAGGAGATCATGAGCCACTCTGAGATTCGGAGTGGAGGGTGGGATATAGATCCTCCTCCTCCTCCTTCTCCACCACCGCCACCACAACAACAACCTTCTTCTTCCTTCAGTCAGATCTATCCAAAGTGATCCATGCTCTAGTTATCTCTGGACTGGACCACTGCAGTGCTCTCTACTTGGGGCTATCCTTGAAGGGTTTGTGAAGGCTGCTGCTTGTGCAGAACACTGTGGTGACACACCTTCTTGGGGGCAGCTATTGGAAGGATATGACCCAGTTTTATGGCAAATACTATAGCTACTGATCCACTCCCAAGCCCAATTCAAGGTGTTGTTTTTGACCTCTAAAACCCTATATGGCTTAGGACTTTGGTATCTGAAAGACCATCTTTTCTCATTCGTTCCTGCCTGGGAATAAGGACAATAGGAAGGGGCCATAGATGCCTGGAGAGAGAGTTTCCCAGAGAAAGAAAGAAAGACAGTCAGAGCCAGAGGCAGAAGGGGCTAGAGTGACTTAACCCTCCCCCACTGTCTCCCCCACTAATGACTGTCCCATTAATCAAAGAAGCTTGTTTGGTGGGTATACAAGACGAGGTCTTTTCAGTAGCAGCCCCATTATGGAAGACCCTCCTCATGGTGATGAGCCTGACCCCCTCACATTTGATGGTTAGAAGGCTGTTCAAGATGATTTTAGTAAGGACCAGGGTTCATTTAATAGAAAAAGAGATGCCAAAGCTCATTAGCACAACTCATTTGCATATGCCACACACCCCTGACCTCACCGGAAGGTGGACTAAATTAGATCAGCTCAGCATCTACCTTAAAATGCTTCTTGAATTATAATTGCCATAATAAAACCTGACTCCCACTCTACTTTTTAAATGACTTTCTCCCATGTGGCCGCAGTGACATGAGGAAGATTTCCATCTGTCTGCTTTAGATGTTTGGGTTATTTCCCCATTTTTTTGTAGGGAAAAATATTAGAAAGTTTGTCAGATCTTAGAGTTCAACAAAATCCTCACAGGGGGTTTGAACAATGGATCCCAGAAGCAATTATCGAGGCGGGGGGAGTAAGAAAGAAAGAGCACGGTAAAATTTAGAGGTTCTGGAGCTCCACTCCTGTGAGCTCCTGCCCAAAATGAGGCTTGGCTACTACCACATTCAGTTAAGTTTATTAGCATTCCTAAAACCGGCACCATATATATACAGTGTTAACATTCAGATACCTGATGTATAAGACTGGGAATCAGGGCTTTTTTTGTAGAAGGAACTTCTTTGCATATTCAGGAATGCTGAATCTATCTATCTATCTATCTATCTATCTATCTATCTATCTATCTATCTATCTATCTATCTATCTATCTATCTATCTATCTATCTATCTATCTATCTATCTATCTAGTCTGTCCGTCTAGTATTGAGTCTATTTTGTGAGCTGTCTGTCTGTCTGTCCATTCGTCCATCTAGTATAGAATCTATTTTGTGAGCTGCCTGGAGCTCCGTAAAGAAGACTGGCGGATCATAAATGTTTTAAAGCAACAAATAAAACCCCAGGTTTTGTGCAGTCCTGAGCAGCTGCTTAAGTGGGTGTCAGCTTTGTCAGGTTGGGGGTTCCGGAAGGGGTTGGAAGACAGCTCCAGGACACCTATAAAAGTCAGGGAGCTGCACCTCAGACCGAGACAGTGGGGGAGGGTTAAGTCACCCTAGCCCCTTCCCCCGCTGGCTCTGACTGTCTTTCTTTCTTTCTCTGGGAAACTTTCCAGGCACCGAGCTCTTCCTCTCCAAGGCAGCTTGTTCCCTTTCCTTAAATACCCATCCTTCACGTCCTCTTCCCCTCCTTTTAGCCACCCCCAAGCCTCTGTTGCTTCCTCCATCATTTCTCCAGGAAGCAAGGAGTGATCTCCAGGAAGTAAGGAGTGGGCGGCATTGCTGGGTGGGGCCTGTGGGTCATTCTCAATGGGTTACCTCCACTAGCTGTGGTCTTCCATGTTGACGGGTGAAGTGCCGGTGGTTGATCCAATGACCAGCCTGTTGTGGGGGGAGGGGTCTCCCCTGCCATCTGGGAGGTCCTGGGTCAAGGACTGGAATGGGCCAGTAGACCCAACTCCTGGACAGTGGGCTGTATGAAAAGATGCCCCCCTTCTCTTCTAAGGTCAAAAATAAACCATATACCCAACGAATGCTGGGTCATGGGCGCGTGATCTGATTTTCTTCAGACGTATGTCAAGAGAGCTTACTTTAAAAACCGTGTTTGTTTGCTTGGTGCTGCAAGGAGAGAGAAGGGGTTCCCTGGTTTCTCTCCCACCTTGTTTTTGCCAGTGGAAAGAATGGGGGGAGGATTGCTTTTTGCCCAGGGCATGTGGAGTCAGAGAAAAGGGGTGAGGTGCACAGGGAGGGGTTGCTTGGCGTCGCTATGGCTTCAGCATCCTCAGCAAAAAAAGGGACAGCCGTCATCCTGATCAGCACCTCTTTGTCAGAAGAGCGGATCTTGGCTCACGCGTTCCCCTTTCTCTCTGCACCTCATCGCCAATCTTCTGGCTGGTCGTGTCCTCACCTGGGCTCGTGGACCCGTTTCTGATCCACAAGACCGGGGTGAGGGCATTGGCAATCGTGCAGGGGTAGGCTGCTATAATATGGTGGGTTCGACACAAAGAAGAGGTGAGTTGATAGTGATCATAGCACCTTTAATCGATGCAGCACAGTATAGGGCTATACTTAGAAACGAAGAACTGGGCCAACCAATGCAACTGTATATGCACCCAGGTTCCGGCGCAAGCATGTCATTGGATCATTCAAACCAGCAAGGGGCCCGTGATTGGAGCAGGGCAGCAGGGATTTGGATCCTACTGTCCATTGTTCCTGAGTCCCCGAGCTCAGGCCTAAAGGCTCCAAAGAGCCAGGCAGGAACCTCATTCCAAAGTTCAGACATTAGTTTATACGTACAGCAGCTGCAGAACACCCAGCATTAGTTTGTAACTTGCAGCAGCACTTGAGATTTGGACAAAATACCCTCGTCGAATCCCTTAACATCTCCTACTGAATAAAAGCTTTTCACTCTTCCCGGCAGCAGGACTATCCAAGGTTTCCAACCCACATACACTGTCTGATTGTTTGTATAATGTGTGCTTTACTGGATGCTCATGAGAATAAAATGAACATACATTTGGATACTGCCAGGAAGCAAGGAGTTCACAAACACAGATAATGTTGATTTCTGCAGTCACGCAAGTGGCTTGATTCTGACGAAAATGTCCAAGGACTGAAGGATTTCAGTCCACGGAGTTTGAACTGTCTTCCAGTTGCTGACATAAGAGTGGCAGTTCACAAACAAGCAAACAAAAAGGGGAAATTGCAACACAAAATTGTTGAACTTAAATTCACAAGTTTAGAACAATGAAACACCCTCCAGGACTGAATAGGGATATAGGATTCTTTTCTCACTACATGTGCTATTTTTCTGCCCCCAAGCATTTTCCATCTGCTCTAATCAAGTTGATTACAATATGCATTATACCTTTGCATCCTTTACAAACATGCTTCATGACACCCCTTCATGACACTTCATGACATGGGATAAAAAGACTCAGAGATTTCCATTTCTACTTATGTATGATGAAGGAAGCTTTGATTCTTGAAAGCTTATAACCCAAAATTCTTGTTGGCCTAAGGTGCTACTGGAACTCAAATCTAATTATTCTATGGCAGACCAACACAGCTACGGTCTGAAACCATCTACAGAGTATGACCTCCCCACTTAATCCATCTCTCTGTACCCCATAATACCTCTCCCAAATGCTGCTCCTAAGGAATGGGGCCCCCGGAATAGCTTGAAAGAGAACTTGGGCATGTGCTACAAGAAAGTGGGGACTGATGAAAAATTTTTTTGTTTTACTTGACTTTTATCCCACCCATTCCTGTGAATGAACTCAGGGTGGGACAGGCAGAATCCACTGCAATATGTACAGTGTTGTGGATCTTGGACATTATGTGATCCATCTGTGATCTTCAGAGACCATTTGAATGTTGTGTTGAGTTCACACTGGGACCAATTCCCCATTAGCCTTGTTCCAGCGTCGGAACTCCCCCCCCCCTACCCCGATGCTTACATCCAAACTGCCTAAGAGTGGCAGTTCACAAGCAAACAAAAAGGGGAAATTGCCACACAAGATTGTTGAGTTTAAATTAATTCCCAAGTTCAGAACAATGAAACACCCAACAGGGCTGAATAGGGTCATACTGTAGGATCCTTTTCTCACAAGCTGTCCCGAAGCTGTGACTCGCCCCTCCTCTTTCCCACGGCAAGCAAGAGCCTCTGAAAACTCTGAAAAAAGTGAAGCATTCTCATTTTTTTGTAGGCTAGATTTACATTAGTTTTCCATTGACCTCCTCCTGCTTCATCAAGTCCTTAACGAGAGAAAAAAAAGCTTTAAATCGTGGGACGTCCTTTGCTGCTGAGATGTCAGTTGCAATTTAACATAATTAGCAGATTGATAAGGGGTTTTTTTAAAAAAAAAAAATGCTTCAGAGATTGCCCAGTGGGATACCAAAGTTAGATTTACTGTACTTCAAGTAGGTTTTTGTTTTGTGATTAGCGGGAACAATAGCTGCTAGCAATTTTCTAACGTTGCTTATTCCGTGGTATTATAGCATGCATTGGAGAATGACTAAATAAGATGAAATCGCTATTGCTAGAGAGCCAGAGCTCTATTCCCTTCACTGGGGGGGGGGAGGGATCTTAAAGTGAGTCCCTTTTATTGCTTTAGGTCAGGGGTGGCCAATGGTACCTCTCCAAATGTTTTTTTGCCTACAACTCCCATCAGCCCCAGCCATTGACCATACTGGCTGGGGCTGATGGGAGTTGCAGGCAAACAACATCTGGAGAGCTACCGCTGGTCACCCCTGCTTTAGGTAATTTAAAGCTTGACCTGGGTCCCAGGAATCAGGTATTCATGCCATTTTTGATCCCAATTATAGACTCTCCTTGCTTCATAGAATTTTCCCTTTATCTCTTTCTCTCTCTTTGTAGGTCTGGTGTGGTTTCTGGGGATACTTCTGGAGCTAGATTGTCTAAAGTTGATGTTCCTTTCCCTGGCTCCCTGCCATAGCATCGAGCATTCCAGAGAATTCTCAGGGGTGCCACATTTCCTCTTCCTTGTATGGTGGACATTCATTCTGACTGAAGGAAAAAGGAATACAGTGGTCGTTTTGAAGGAGAAGGCTTACCTTTAATCCCCCTAAAACCTTCTCTTGAGAATATTTGGCCTCTTCTGCCAGCTCTGTGGCCATAATATTAATTGTGTGTGTGTGTGTGTGTGTGTGTGAGAGAGAGAGAGAGAGAGAGAGAGAAAGAGAAAGAGAAAAAGAAAGAGAAAAAGAGAGACAGAGAGACAGACAAAGAGAAAGAGATACAGAGAGAGAGAGAGAGAGAGAGAGATCCTTGGTGGCTCCATAAGTACAACGGCTGTTGTACTTATAAGAACTGCTACTGTTCTTCTCTGGTTGCCTTTCAGCAGTCTGCACTTGCGTTTATTTATATTCCACTTTTCTCCCCCCTGGGACTCAAAGCGACTTTCAGCATGTTGCTCTCCCCTCCTCCATTGCTTTCACAACAACCCTGCGAGGTAGATCAGGCTGAGTGTCATATACACTTGACCAAAAAACAGTACACTCCTTCTATCTGTCCTCTTCCACCGAGCGCACAGCTTCAGGAGCGATGCACACGGAGCGGTGAGGGAGGTAGGGGACAGATCAGCTGAATCAACCCTGGCAAACAATGGGGTGACAGATGTCGCAGCCAGGTCTCCTTCACATCCAGGCTGAGTGTCTGTGATGGACTCAATGAGCTTCCATGGCAGAAGTGGGGATTCAGACTTGGGTTGCCCCTGGGTCCTAGTCTGCCGCTCTTCCACTTACACCACACTGACTCTCCATAGTAGTTTGAGAGACTGCAAAGGCGGATCCTGCCACATCTTCCCACCATCTCTTTTAAAGCTGCGACCCTTGTTTTAAAAATTCCACTGGAATCAATGGTATTACAGCTTTTTTTTGTCTGTAGCAGGAACTCATTTGCATATTAGGCCACACAACCCTGATGTAGCCAATCCTCCAAGACCTTACAGGGCTCTTAGTACAGGGCCTACTGTATGTCAAGCTTTGTGTATTCAACATATGTTAAAGAAGCCAGATCTTAGCATTGTTACCTTTATATTATAGAATTGCAAATTGTAGAGTTGTTACTAACCCAAAGTTAAAAATGTGAGCACATCAAAGTAGCAGCCCCCACCTTTCTTCTTTCGCTTTTACTAACAGATGCAGGAATGTCCTCTTTGAAGATAAGACCTCCTGGGACTTGTTCCCAGGCCCAGCCAGGCCTGAACCCAGGATGCGATAGCCGCAATATAGATAAGGAGCCCAGCATGTGAATTTCACACGTGAATGTAGAATTGTTTATAGAACCTTTGATGTGCCATTTTAAAGCATGTACTCCAGTATTACAAAGTATCAGTTCCAATCTTCTGCTCGAATGAGCCACATGGATTATCAATCAACCTAACTTTGTTTCAAAAACCAAGGACTGGTTATTTTGAAATCTCATGCTTGACACTGTACGCTCCAGGAGGATTGGCTACATCAGGGATGTGTGGCCTAATATGCAAAGGAGTTCCTGCTACAAAATAGCCCTGAATGGTGTTCATTTCTAGCAAGGCAGGGTTAGGATTCTCTTGAATGCATGCAGGGGTGGAAATCTAGCGGGAGTTCCTTTGCATATTAGGCCACGCCCCTTGATGTAATCAATCCTCCAAGAGCTTATAAAAAAGAGCCTTGTAAACTCTTGGAGGGTTGGCTGCACCAGGGGTGTGTGGCCTAGTATGCAAAGGGAGCTCCTGTTAGAATCCCACCTCTGAATGTAATACCTGATCAGCCATGTCAGTGTTTTGGGGGAGTGGCTGCTACACATCAGTTGTGAAACAGATGCTGTGAACACCCCATACAAAGTCCTTGGCACTTTGTTCCACAGTTCTCAGAAGCAGGTTGGGGAAACCTTGTGATTGAGACTTCGGGGAGCTATGGCCAGTGGGAATAGTTTGAACTGTGTTTGATACCGACTGACTCAGCTTCATTGCATTTAGAAACAGCCAACATTGTTACTTGTTGCATGAGAACCTGCCAACGCTGCAGCAATCTAATGCCACAGCAACCAAAAAAAATGTCACCCCATCCAGTAGTTTTTCAATGGTGTCAGTTTTAGGAGTGTATGCACAAAAACATACACCCAAAAGGAGGTTTTCAGAGTCTGGTATATTGGACCCCCCCCTCCAAAAAAAAAATCAGTATTCTCATATTCCAATACCAGTATGGTATTCGGATTTGTCAGGACTTTTTGTGTAGCAGGGACTTCTTTGCATATTAGGCCACACACCCCTGATGTAGCCAGACTTCCTGGAGCATACAAGAGACCCTGTAAGAAGAGCCCTGTAAGCTCTTGGAGGATTGGCTACATCAGGGGTGTGTGGTCTAATATGCAAAGGAGTTCCTGCCAGTTTGGTGTAGTGGTTAAGTGTGAGGACTCTTATCTGGGAGAACCGTGTTTGATTCCGTACTCCTCCACTTGCAGCTGCTGAAATGGCCTTGGGTCAGCTATAGCTCTTGTAGGAGTTGTCCTTGAAAGGGTAGCTGCTGTGAGAGCCCTCTCAGCCCCACCCATCTCTGTTGTGGGGGGAGAAGATATAGGAGATTGTAAGCCACTCAGACTCTGATTCCGAGAGAAGGCAGGGCATAAATCTGCATTCTTCTTCTATACAAGAGAGGGCCTTTTCAGTAGCAGCCCCATTATGGAAGAACCTCCTCATGGTGATGAGCCTGACCCCCCTTACATGTGATTGTTAGAAGGCTGTTCAAGATGGTTTTAGTTAGGACCAGGGGTCATTTCAGAGAAAAAGAGGTGCCAGAGCTCATTAGCACAACTCATTTGCCTATGTCACACACCCCTGACATCACCGGAAGGTGTAGTAAATTATATCAGCTCAGCATTTAGCTTAAAATGCTTCTTGAATTATAATTGCCATAATAAAACCTTACTCCCACCGTACTTTTGAAATGACTTTCTCCTATGTGGCAACAGTGGCATGAGGAAGTTCCACTGAATGAAGATATTTGATAAAGATATTTCAATACCCTTTAATTGGGGCTATCTGGCATTCCTAGATAATCCTGGATATTTGGGGGGTTATTTGGGATCAGGTATAGCATCTAGACAAAACAACCCTCACATTTGTATTTGGCTGAAAAATAGGTCTGTATCTTTGGCTCGGGTATACCAAATGCACACTCTTAAGTCAGTTTCCTCATTTGGTTTCATCTGGCGTAATATGATACATACAGTAGCCTCATGGCGCAGAGTGGTAAAGCTGCAGTATTGCAGTCCTAAGCTCTGCTCATGACTTGAGTTCGATCCCGGCGGAAGCTGGGTTCAGGTAGGCAGCTCAAGGTTCATTCAGCCTTCCATCCTTCCCAGGTCGGTAAAATGAGTATAGATAAAGTATAGATGACTGAGGAAGGCAATGGCAAATGGTAAAAACTCTGCCATGAAAACATCATGATGTGATGTCACACCAAAGTCGGAAACGACTGGTGCTTGCACAGGAGACTGTCTTCACCTTTTTAATAAGTTACATAACGATGGACAAGCATGCATGACCCATCTTCTTTATCATTTTTGACAAACAGTCAACATTTCCACTTAGGGTTGCCAATCCCCAGGTGGGGGCAGGGGATCCCCTGGTTTGGAGGCCCTTCCCCCACTTCAGGGTCGCCAGAAAGCGGGGGGGAGGGGAGGGAAATGTCTTCTGGGAACTCTATTATTCCCTATGGAGATTTATTCCCTTAGAAAATCACGGAGAATTGATCTGCGGGTATCTGGGGCTCTGAGGGGGCTGTTTTTTGGTGTAGAGGCACCAAATTTTCAATATAGCATCTAGTGCCTCTCCTCAAAATATCCCCCAAGTTTCAAAAAGATTGGACCAGGAGGTCCAATTCTATGAGCCCCAAAAGAAGGTGCCCCTATCCTTCATTATTTCCTATGAAAGGAAGGAATTGAAAAGGTGTGCCGTCCTTTTAAATGTGATGGCCAGCACTCCCTTTGGAGTTCAATTATGCTTGTCACAGCCTTGATCTTGGCTCCACCCCTAATGTCCCCTGGCTCCACCCCCAAAGTCTCCTGGCTCCACCCCCAAAGTCCCCAGATATTTCTTGAATTGGACTTGGCAACCCTATTTCTACTGGAAGGAAATGCAGTGGATCACCTTTTTGCCTCTGACCACACAGCAGCTGTATTTCAACAATTCTGCCAGTTACTTATTCGCTCTCAGTTGAACTGTAAAGTGCTGATTGTTAGCTTTTAATGCCTTGAAAAATTTCAGACCCACGTATCCGAACAGATCACTTCTCCTGGAGTGTACTTATTTGCAGGGCTTTTTTTTTTTTAAAAAAAAATCAGGAACACACAGGAACGCAGTTCCAGCTGGCTTGGCATCAGGGGGTGTGGCCTAATATGCAAATGAGTTCCTGCTGGGCTTTTTTCACCCAAAGAAGTTCTGCTTCTTTGCCACCTTTCATTTGAGCAGCATGCTTTTCTGGGGGTTCCCTTTCCCCTGTTTTGCCCATCTGGTGTTCCTGCCCAGTTGGATCTTCCCTTGCACAGAGCCAGTCCTCTGGAATCCCTTGTCTCATGTGGTATGGCAGACTTCAGCTGCTGTCTCTCAGGAAGGCTTGCAAAGCAGTTCCTTTTCAAAGGGCTTTCGATTAATGTCAGAGAGTAATTGAGGTTAGCTGGAAGCTGCAGCAAAGGTTGCTCAAATAAGATCAATGGTAGCAGGATAGCTCTCTGAATATTTGCTCACTGCTATAGATCTTCCCCTGTTTCATGGAGGTGGAGGAAAGTAATTTTTTCCTCCCTAGAGTGGACTCTCGGGTCGTTCAAGGTAGCAAGGGTACTAAATGCATATGTTTTGTTGTTGTTGTTCAATCACATAGCTGAATCCGACGCTTTGCAACCCCAAGGACCTAGTCACGCCAGGCCTGCCTGTCTTCCACCATCCTCCAAAGTCTGTTCAAATTCGTGTTTGTTGCATCAGTAACACTGTCCAGCCGTGTCAACTTTTGCCTTCCCCTTCTTCTTTCACCTTCTGTCTTTCCCAGCATCAGGGTCTTCTCCAGGGAGTGCTGCCTTCTCACTTGGTGGCCAAAGTATTTGAGTTTTAACTTCAGCATCTGACCTTCCAGGGAACAGTCAGGGTTGATTTCCCTTATGACTGACCGATTGGATCTTCTTGCAGTCCAAGACTCTCAAGAGTCTTCTCCAGCACCACAGCTCAAAAGCATCTTTTCTTCTGCGCTTGGCCTTCCATATGGTCCAACTCTCACAACCATACATTACCACTGGGAATACCATCACTTTGACTATATGGACTTTTGTTATATGTATGTTACATTAAATTGCATTTGACTTAATGTTCTCAAGTTCTGCAAAATCCCCATCAATGATCACCTGTATGATGGAATCAAATTAGGTTTATTCATTAAATGAAGATGTTACAGGTCCAAGACTTTGTCTTGGTGAGACTGCGGCCTTCAGGCTCAGGAGTACAATTATAACCTTGGGTCCAGACCATTACAAGTCTGAAACACGAGGTGCCTTTTTCTCTACCAATGAAGCATCAACAGCTGACCAGTCATCACCGAATTTTGGTTTTCTGGGTCTAGGGATTTGGGCTGGGTGTTGATGAGTCAGTCAGGACACCTGTTCAACTGCCTTCAGTCTCCATTAACTATTTTTTACCTCAGAACACAGATCTCCACAGCTGACCTATCGGAGAGAGGGCGGTGGAACGAGGCAGCAGCCTGCCGGCCGCACAGCATAACTTTACGCCCATGCAAAAACACATTTACTCTTTTTCACTCCCTTACGGGTGAAATTTCTAAAAATCTCTTCTTAGTGGGCACTTGTGTAATGGAAGGAATGCACTCCCTAAATTTTGGTTTCTAGGACCAGGGGTTTGGGCTGATCCTTGATGAGTCAGTCAGGACACTTGCTTTTATAGATATAGATGGAGTTGTTGACTTGCTCAATACATTGAAAAAATATTTTAGGGTGCCCCCCCCCTCAAATCTGGGACTTCCCTTGGGTTTCTAGAAAAATCCTTTTGTATGTTCTTGGCCTCATTGTGCAGATTTTTTTTCAAAATTCATATTCTAATGCCTGGTACTGAACTCTATACAATGGTCATTATGTAATGGCTAGTGCCAGAATTTGCTCTGCCGTCTTCCCTTCATTCCTCCCCCCCCCCGCCACTTTTTTTGTAATATGTAATTAGATGTTAAGTCAATATGGTGTAATGAGAAGGATGTTGAACTAGGATCCAGGAGATGAAGTTCAAATCCTCTGTCTTTAAACTGGCTGGGTAATTCCGGCACAGCTCTCATAACGTCGTTGCAAAGATAATGTCAGGTTCTGTGCAGCTCTCGTCAAGTCAGTCTCTTTGGTTTGAATCAAATAAGATCTTAATTGAGGAAAATACATGTTCACAGCAAGGTGTTTCTTATTGGAACTGACCTCCTAGGATAAGGCCCGATGCTTATACTCTACGTATAGCAGTTAATGACATCAGCAACCCAGGCATGCAAAAGTGGTGGCAAAGCGTTTGAATTATTATGTGCTCAGTTTCCACACACACACCCCCAAAGTCACTCAGTGCCTTTCTTTGAAAATAAATTTTTAAACAGTACTTTCCAGCAGCTTAGATAAACACCTGCATTCCAAGGCCAGGTGGAAAGGAAGGCTGTGACTCACCTGTGAGTCCATTGCACATTCCAGTCCACTCTAAAATGGCATGGGCTAACTAATGAGCAAAGCTAAGCATAGCTAGCAGGCAAATGCATTATAAAAGATAAAATGTGGAAACATATAGGAAATACATATATCCAGATCTAACAATCGCAGTAATCGACATTGGCAATTGGCAGACATAAAAGCATTGGCAAGAAGCCTCTTCTTGACAGGTAAAACAGTAGAGATAATGAGCAATAATTAGCTGATAAAGTAGAATTCTAACAAGGAGTGTAATCCGTATTTCCAGACCTTTCTGTGCTTAGGAGCGTCAAGATTCAACAGCACAGAATGACGGGAAAGTGGCAAAGAATGGGAAACAAAAAAACCAAGGTTTGTTAGAAAACTTTTTAAGCCACTTGATGGTGCTATTGGCTAGGGAAACAAGGCTGACGAGTAAAGCAGGGGGAAATGTGGCTACACTTTTAACGGTAGTGTTACAGATGTCTCCAGTTATCTGACTGTATTCAGTTATGATCAGCTTTATTCTATAACGATAACGTCTGATCCCAAAGCAAATTCCTTTTGTCCAATCTATTACATTTTATCACATTTGATAATATTGAAAAGGACTTTTTAAAAACTTTCCCTCCAATAATCCTAACCCCCCCCCCCCCAAATCTTAAGATTGGTGATTTGATATGTGTGTATTTGTGTGTGTGTGTGTGTGTAGGGTGGTGGAAAGTGCCATCAAGTGACAGCTGATTTATGGCAGCCATCAAGTGACAGCTGATTTATGGCAGCTGATACTCCACCTCCAAATCTTCAGGTATTTCCCGACCTGGTGTTGGCAACCCTAATAAGGTACTTCAGTGCCTCAGGAGGACAAAAAAAAAAAAAATGAAAGGAAAGTTACTGGACTTTCCCAGTGCAGATCCTTTCGGTTCACCGGTAGATCAAACACTAGTAAAAGCGGCAATAAGCAAAAGTCTCCATATGCTTAAGGTTTCATAACTGCTTCCTGGGTTTTATGGCATGTGAAATAGGCAGTGAAAGAGCTACAAGAATTGACTTCCTGGTGATTCTGGCAGGATAGGTCCAAAGGAGGGTAACAGCAGGTTCTTCATTTGCATATTAGGCCACACCTTCGGATGCTGTCAGCTGGAACTGTGTTCCTGTGTGTTCCTGCTTAAAAAAGCCCCGCCTGTCGTACTGAGATTGTGTTTTCTGTTGCAACACGAATGCAGTACAGCAGGATTCAGCTGACACCCTCCTGTGTGTGTGCGTGCATGCGCGCTGGAGGCAATGAGTCTTCTTGTGTTAAGAATGCCCGTCTATATTACTGCTATTAGGTTTCCCACTTCTGAGAAACTCCTTCCCCTCTAGATTCTAGTGGGTAGCCATGTTGGACTGAAGCTGTAGGGCAAAGTTTTGAGTCCAGTGGTACCTTTAAGACCAACAAAGTTTCATCCTGGGGGTAAGCTTTTGTGTGCAAGCACACTTCATCAGATACAACTAATCTTACCCAAGCTTGTACCCAGAATTAAACTTGGGTGGTCTTGTGGGACCACCATTCTCCCACTCTAGGTAGCCTTCTATTGTGTAAACTGTGAGTGGCACAAATTTCCACCTCAGGCTTAATGCCCCTTCTGGATTATGCAATATCAGGGGTGGTCAAACTTGCTTACCATAAGAGTCACACAGAATAAACAGCAGATGTTTGAGAACCCACAGGAACATAAGAACATAAGAGAAGCCATGATGGATCAGACCAATGGCCCATCCAGTCCAACACTCTGTGTCACACAATGGCCAAAAACCAGGCACCATCAAGAGGTCCATCAGTGGTGCCAGGACACTAGACGCCCTCCCACTGTTGCCCCTCCCAAGAATACAGAGCATCACTGCCCCCAGACAGAGAATTCCAACAATACCCTGTAGCTAATAGCCACTGATGGACCTCTGCTCCATATGTTTATCCAATCCCCTCTTGAAGTTGTCTATTCTCCTGTGGCAGTGAATTCCATGTGTTAATCACTCTTTGAGTGAATTAGTACTTCCTTTTATCAGTTCTAACCAAAATGCTCAGCAATTTCATTGAATGTCCACAAGTTCTCGTATTGTGTGAGGAAGGAAGGAAGCTTTGGGAGGGTGATTGGGGGAGAGGGGAGGGAGGTGGAGGTGGAAAGAAAACAACCTTAACTTTAAATGCATTCTCCAAGCCACCAGCTGACTTGGCTTGGGAAAATGATTTAAAGAGTGAAATGCCTTTTCCATGCTGGCTGATGGGGCAGCGAGGGCTTCGAGAGTCGCACAACATCTGTGAAAGAGCCACATATGGCTCCTGAGCGGCAGTTTGGACACCCCTGATGCAATATGTTTATCATTTTTAACTTGTGCTGACACTCGGAATCCAGTTTAATATCACCGTATTCCTGTCGTCGCCCTGTCGGTTCAGCTCGTGTTCCCTTTTAGATATGTACTTAATTCCTGTTTTCCCCTGCAGGCATTGGGAGATTCCGGATGCTGAACTACAAACTACCCAGTTCCCTGCTTTGTGTCAAAGAAACCTCCTCCTCTCTCCCCTTGAGTCATGTTAAAACAACATGCCAAATTTCAGCTTGTTAGTCTGCAGCATTTCAGACGGGCTAGCGATCTCAGTGTCAGTTGTATTTTCAGTTCCGCAGATGAGAAGTCGCTTCCGACATTTTTTATTGCATTGTTTAAAAAACATGGGGCAAGGCAGACACAACACAAACAGCGAGAGGCGCAACTGACCCTGTGGCGAAATGGAATCAGAGGCTGACCTGGGCGCAGCTGTAGCATCACCACTGGCAGATGCTCATAGACAGTATTTTTGGAACAGCATCTCCAGCAGAGGGAGCCCCGTGGCGCAGAGTGGTAAAGCTGCAGTGCTGCAGTCGGAGCCCTCTGCTCACCGCCTGAGTTCGATCCCAGCGGAAGCTGGTTCAGGTAGCCGGCTCCAGGTCAACTCAGCCTTCCATCCTTCCGAGGTCGGTCAAATGAGGACCCAGCTTGCTTGGGGGTAAAGTGTAGATGACTGGGGAAGGCAGTGGCAAACCACCCCGTAAAAAAGTCTGCTGTGAAAACATTGTGAAAGCAACACCACCCCAGAGTCGAAAATGACTGGTGCTTGCACAAGGGACTACCTTTTTTTTCTCTTTATCTCTAGCAGAATCTCTCCACACGAAGGGAAGGATATATGCCAAGGCATTGTAGATTGAAAAGACCCTTGGAAGTAGTATAAAGACACGTGTTGTACCATCACCACTCTAGAGTCCCTTTCATAGGTAGTCCTCTTTGTTTTACCATAAATATTGTTTACAAGATCAGTGCTTACCTGTTTGACTGAGTGATTTACCTCATGTATACTCTACCTTTTGTTGGGTCTGGTTTAGTATGGCTGGACTGGTCAGGAAGCCATCCTTACCTTCACTTAGCAGAATGCTCTGAGCTGCAGTGCTGCAGCATGGCCTAGTCTAATGGTTACCACACTCTCTCACAAACTCCACAGAGAACCTTGCTTTAAGTTAAGAAGCCAATACTGGTGGATTGATTGAAAAGAAAACCTAACCTGTAAGTGCAGTGGAGAGAAAGAGTGACTAAACTATTCTAGCTAACTGGATGGCTTTGGGTTGTAACAGGCCAACCGCTTCAGTTCAGGGGGAGAGACACCATGCTGTTCCTCCTGATGCATGCAGAAAAGAAGAAGGAAGAGAAGGACAAACAGGAAGGGAGTTCCCTGAGATTACATTCTACCAACTAGAGAGGGTGAGTGATAGTAGACAGGAAGGAGACTGATATTGTCCTACTTATCCAGCTTGCTCTATGGTGGTTGTAGTTTTGGAGGATTGAGCAAGAAACATTGCTTGTCTATTCTTCTAACACCTTTTTCTCCTGTGAGGACTCACAGCTCCTGAAATCCTTTTTCCTTGCTCCATGTGATTCTCACAAGAATGCTGTGAGGTAGGTTAGGCTGAGAGTGCGTGACTGCCCCAAGGTCAGCCTGCGAGTTTCTATGGCAAAGTGGGGATCTGAACCTGAGTCTCTGTGATTGGGGTCTGAAATTCTAACCGCTACATCCCAGTGGCTCTGTGAAGAATTGTTCACTTGTACGAATGACAAATATTTTGGTGAGTTACAGAGACTACAGAAGTCACCACAACATATTTTTTGGGTTTGTATTGGATTTGTAACAGAAGGCTTCCTGGTTCACAATCTCTATTGTCCCCCCCCACACACACACACACACATACACATTTTGCTGATGTGCTCCATTGAAGAGCAGCAGGGAGTTCATCATCCATCCAACCTGCCCCTAATCTGTTTACCAGGTATTATTTCACCTGATTTTGCAGTACTTTACTTGTGAGCTACCATGGACATTCTTTGAATTGACATTGTTATTTTTTTTAAAAAAATGAAATAAATGAATGAATATTAACTAGCTGAGAATTTTCTCTGGAATTTTGAAGGCACAATTTCACTTATTTTTTTCAGGTAGTATTAAACAGAACTTAGCACACACACATGCACACACAGGAAAATCCCCAACATCCTTAGCAAATGGAGAAAGAATAACAAGCCAGACCATGAAACTGGATGCAAAAATATGCAGGGCAGGACAATCCATATACATCACCACTAATCATTGTTAATAGAAATGCTCTTCATTCCTATTTACCAATTTTGTCCCTGAAATTCAGCAAATCCATTTCTGTTCTTCTTTTTAGGGATTAGACGTCTATTTTAAATAAATTCAATTTTTAATACAAAACAATGTTATTGAAAAAAAAAGTAGACACAAGCAATGATGACTTATATGAAACAGTGCTATAACAAAATTTGGGACAGGAAGGGAGGGTCTATAACATTTCAGAATTTCACTCTGTTGATACTCAGAGACAGGTAGTGTCTTCTAAAACATTTCCTGTACTTTACTAGAGCACCACCCTGTGACATCAAGTTCTGTGTAGTTCTCATTAACTCAATTTCTTTGATATAAGTTAAATAAAGCTTTATTAAATGAGTAGCAGATTCACAGTCAAGACGAGTTTTGTTAGAACTGACCCACACAGGTCAGGCTATACATTTATACTTTACAATAACTGTTTACATAGGTATTAAAGCATGAAAGAAGTGTCGCAAAGTAATGATGTGCCAATATAATTCAAAGACAGACACTTCCCCACCACCAGCAGTTTAAACTGCTTTCCTAAGAACTGAAACTTAAAGGACTCTGGCTGAACAGGTAACAGATGACCTTCGCAACTCCTGAGAGGAATGTAGCATAACTCACTGACAGGCCTTGCTGCCACCAGATATTGGATTTATATCCCGCCCTCCACTCCGAAGAGTCTCAGAGCGGCTCACAATCTCCTTTCCCTTCCTCCCCCACAACAGACACCCTGTGAGGTAGATGAAGATATTGGATTTATATCCCACCCTCCACTCTGAAGAGTCTCAGAGTGGCTCACAATCTCCTTTCCCTTCCTCCCCCACAACAGACACCCTGTGAGGTGGGTGGGGCTGGAGAGGGCTCTCACAGCAGCTGCCCTTTCAAGGACAACTGCCAGAGCTATGGCTGACCCAAGGCCATGCTAGCAGGTGCAAGTGGAGGAGTGGGGAATCAAACCCGGTTCTCCCAGATAAGAGTCCGCACACTTAACCACTACACCAAACTGGCTCTCACCAGGGCAGAAATGTTTTAAAGACATAACAGTGCAAACAGGGCAAAAGCAGAATCACACAAAAGTCTTGTATACAATGGTTCTTCGTCTTCTCAGTCTGCATAACATATTGACAAGAACCAGCTCTTGACATGTGGTGTGGAACATCAGAAACCCCAGCAAGGGCTGGAGTTACAGAAGGGGTACCACTGAGTGGTAGAAGAAAAGAATTGCAAAGAGAAATTGAAGAGACTTTTTCTCTTTCGGAAGAGAAAAAAATAACAGAAATCAATGGATTTATCTTTTTAAAAAAGAATTTCAAGGGTGGGGGATTCTGCTTTCTATAGTAATATTAATTGGAGCTGAGCTGAACACTTGTTTTGAAGCACTGCGTTATGAACTGTAATGTTACTGCACAAATAAAGCTAAGAAGTGCTTACTTTGCTAACACCCCCCATCACTATTTTGAATAAATTATATGTCTGTTTCTTTCCATATGTCTGCCCATCCATCTATCCATCTGGCTGGATGCCTGTCTATATTCTAAAAGCAATCTAGAAGTACAGAGAGCCAGTTTGGTGTAGTTGTTAAGTGCTTGGACTCTTATCTGGGAGAACTGGGTTTGATTCCCCACTCCTTCACTTGCAGCTGCTGGAATGACCTTGGGTCAGCCATAGCTCTCGTAAGAGTTATCGTTGAAAGGGCTGCTGTGTAAGAGTTCTCTCAGCCCCACCTACCTCATAGGGTATCTGTTGTGGTGGGAGGGGGAAGGTAAAGGAGATTGTGACGGCTCTAAGACTCTGAAATTCAGAGTATAGGGCGAGATATAAATCCAATATCTTCTTCCACAAAAAGAGAATGGTAAAGTGTTGAGGGTGATTGCACATTTAGTTAGAAGATAATCCCACTTTTCTATTAAACCCATTCAAATAAAATGAGAACCCTGAAACAAAACGAAAAAAAAATGAAATATTTTTTTTTAAAGCAAGCAATAATTCACACACATCTTCCTCTAGCAAAGGCAAAAGGAACAGAGCTCTCTCAGCCCCACATACCTCAAAGGATGTCTGTTGTTGTGGTGGAGGGGAGGTAAAGGAGATTGTCAGCCGCTCTGAGATTCAGAGGCCGTTTTCCCACTCACGTTTTACTGGCGCCACGACCATCCTGACGCCGGCGAATCTGCCTGGATTTCGCATCAGAAGCTCCGGCGCTCCCAGAAGCGCCGGCTACTTCCGTCGCTAAGCCAGCGCAAACGGAAATCGCAAAGATGCAGGAAAACGTTTGCGCTGGCTTAGCGACGGAAAGCGCCGGCGCTTCTGGGAGCGCCGGCGCTTCTGTTGCGAAATCCAGGCAGATTCGCCGGCGTCAGGATGGTCGTGGCGCCAGTAAAACGTGAGTGGGAAAACGGCCAGAGTGTAGGGTGGGGTATAAATCCAATATGAAGAAGAAGAAATTGGATTTATACTCCACTCTGAATCTCAGTCTCAGAGCTGCTTAGAATCTCCTTTTTTTCCTGCCTCACAAAAAACACCTGTGAGGTAGGTGGGGCTGAGAGAACTCTCCCAGAAGCTGCCCTTTCGACACTCCTCGGAATGCTATGGCTGAACCAAGGCCATCCCAGCAGCTGCAAGTGGAGGAGTGGGGAATCAAACCTGGTTTTCCCAGATAAGAGTCTGCACACTTAATCACTACACCACATCACTACACTTAATCACTATTCCACATCCAATCTACACCACCATCACTACACTTAATCACTATTCCACATCCAATCTTTGTAATACTATTTGTCAAATATTTCATAGTTTTCAAAGCAGAAATTAATACTATACTAATACTGAGATATGTTGTCAGACACAGTTTTCCCAGTTCATCCTCCTTTTTCCAATGGTAGACTATATAAGAAGGGTTAATATTAATGATACAAGAAACCCGGTGAAAGACTCTATGAAACAGTCAGTGATGTATTTGCAAGTACGTTACACACCAATGAAAATGATATAGTGAAAGCAATGGGCATTTGCGGCTTTTGAAGAATGGCCAATCATTCAAGTTATTTGGGGGAATTCATATTGTCCATGTCTTCCTTTCCCCTGAGTTATTGCAATATGGTCTCACATATCTCAGGCCCTTGCTGGAATATTTTACCAACTGCTTTTGTCTATTATTAGAAGTTCAACATTTAACTCCATTGCATTATTTAACACATCTTGCATAATTTGCTAGTGTGTGACTCCCCTAATGAGCACATGCTTCCTCTATTCGCTTCAATTGTGCTAGTGTGTGTTGGCTTTAGCAAACAACTGAAATCAATTATAAGTGTCTTCAGGAAAGCAATTTAAAGGACACAGCAACATCCCAAAATTAAAAAGAAAGAAAACAATTCTCTTGTGACCTAAACTAAGAAGCTGGACTGTTATTAAATGTCCATTGAAACTCCCAGGTGAGAGGGTGTGCCTGCAGAAAGATTAGACCGTGTCTGAGTAAACTTGAAAAGGCATCTTTATAAAGAATAGCAAAGAATGAATATTCTGAAGAATAGGACAAAGAGCTGTTCCACTTGGCGGCCGAAGATCGGACCCAAAGCAATGGGCTCAAATTACAAGCAGAAAAGTACCGGCTGGATATTAGAAATTTTTTTTTTACAGTCAGAGTAGTTTAGAGGTGGAACCAGCTGTCTAGGTGAGCTCTCCTTCATTGGCAGTCTTCAAAACACCAAATGCAAAGAGAATCACGGAAAATTAGTACAAAGTCAGTGAAAGAAGTGAAGGGGAGTTTTCTCCATTTTGAATGACACTGTGCTGGATACCTTGTAAAAATCCACATTGAGCAAGTTTTGGTGGACGGTCCAACATCCCTCCTCGACAAAGATGCGGCTCCATTGAAATGTGATGATTATTGTCGGCTATCTACATAGAGGGTTTTCGAGGACGTCTACTCATGTTTTTGTACTAAGGACTGTATCTTGAATTTCAGACCATCACTTTGTTTCTGGACATACATTAACGCTGACGCGCACTGTGAAGATATATAAGAAAAAATTATCGGTCTTGTAGACCTTTTGTAATGTAATTTGTGGACCTTCAGTCATGAATTGGTAAATTTTCATAAGAATTGGACTTACATGAGTCTTCAAAACGCAGCCGGATGATTATTCGTCAGAGATGCTTTAGGTTGATCCTAGATGGAGCGGGGGATTGGACCAGATGGTCTGTATTGCCCCTTCCGACTCTCTGATGCTATGATCCTATGATAAAATACCTTTTTTAAATGTAGCAGTGAGATAAAACCTAACTCTCACATGCCCTTAGGGTAAAGAGCTAAAATCAGCTCACCAGACATGACTTAACCCACCTCCTAAGTCATGTGATCTTACATAAGCAGCCAAAAATAATCTGTTGGCTGTTTTTTCCTTGATAGGTCACAAGTAGGGTTGATAAATTTGGCTGGGGACATACCTGAGGATTTCGGGGTGGTGCCCGAGCAGGAGTGGATTTGGGGAAGAGTTCACGTAGAATCTATGGTATACCATAGAGTCTGCCCTCTGAAGTTGCCATCTTCTCTAGGACAACTGATTTGTACAATCTGGAGGTCCAGGAGAACGTCAAGACCTGGAACTGGAAGCTGGCATCCATAGCTCACAAGATAGGCTAACTTGGAATATACAATATCACCAGGGCTTTCTTTGTAGCAGAAACTCCTTTGCATATTAGGCCACACAACCCTGATGTAGCCAATCCTCCAAGAGCTTATATAGGCCCTGTAATAAGAGACTTGAAAGCCAGGGGTGTCAAACATGTGGCCTGGGGGGGCGAATCAGGCCTTCAGAGGGCTCCAATCAGGCCCCCGAGCAACTGGCTGTCATCTGCTTCCTTTTCCCTCTCTCTTGTTTCCTTTGCAAGGCTTGCTCAACTGCACAGGAGCTACATAGAAAAACCTCTATTTTCTCCATTGGCTGAGCCTCCTCCCTTGGGGAGGAACACAGAGCCTTGTTTTTCCAGGCTCTCTCAATTGCACAACAGAGCTACTGAGCCAAGTCTCTCTTCCTTCTATTGGCTGAAGATCTTCCACCTCCTGGGGAAGGAAGAAAAGAACCATAGCTTCCTTTGCCCAGTTCCCTGGATCCCATGGGAGAAAGACAAAGAAAGCACCTTTAAGACCAACAAGTGCTAACGTTTTAAGCATGTTTTATGTTTTGTTTTTGGTTTTTTAAGAAAAAAAATCTTCAATTGTGCTTGTCTGTGTCCTTTATAAAGTTTACATTTCTGCTACCTAAACTTAAATAGGTATATACATGGCCTGGCCTGGCCTGACCCAACAAAAATTTATTTATATCAGATCTGGCCCTCATAACTAATGAGTTCGACACTCCCGTGTAAGCTCTTGGAGGATTAGCTACATCAGGGGGGTGTGGCCAAATATGCAAAGGAGTTCCTGCTACAGAAAAAGCCCTGCAAAAGAAAAGAGATAATCAGGGATAGATGTGAGAATAATGGCTGGGAGTCAAACCCCCAAGACATCCTGGGTTACAGCCATAGTGTGCAATCACTCATAGTGAACTGCCCCTATATAATCACCGTCAGGGGTGGAACTCTAGCACGCACTCCTTTGCATATTAGGCCACACACATCCCTGATATAGCCAATCCTCCTGGGGCTTACAAGGCTCTTGTTTGTGAGCTGTTGGAGGATTGGCTACATCAGGGATGTGTGGCCTAATTTGCAAAGGAGCACCTGCTAGAATTTCACCCCTGATCACCGTGATTCTGAAGGTAGGCTTGTTGTAATTTTTCTGTGTATCTGGAGAAAATAATTTCACTTGGAGAATAAATTCCACAGTCTACATCAAGTGTATCTTTTTCCAGCCCAGACATTGCAATCAACACAAAATAAGATTTAAGTGCCATAGGCGAGCTTCCTTGGAGTAACGAGACAATGATTCTAACTTTGATAGCAGTTCTAATTATGCACGGTGTGCCATTTCCATCAAAAGGAAAAAAAAATGTCTAATTAATTGGGTACAAAATGTCATTTATAGGTCACTGGCAACAGGGCGATCACCCAAACTATTCAGTCTCCTCTTCAGGCAAAATTATTACTCCTCGGGGATTATGACAAAATGCCGTTAGTATATTGCAAGAGGCTTTTGCGCAAATATTACAGAAAGGAGAATCTCACAGAGAAGAAATATGCTCTGGTATGCTATTTCCCTACTGTGTTGTTTTTAGACCTGACCTTAAGTTGGGAAGTGTAACTTTCCCCCAGTGTATTGCTTGTAAAAAGTTTTTGGCTGTGATCCTGCCCATGCACAGCCTACCTGCATTCCAGATGAGGCCAACTGGATTTAAACAGCCTTACTGTATTGCGTACAAGACTAGTAGTGTTCAGAAAGTATGAGCCTTAATTATCTCACCACCCAAATCAGGAAGCATTTTTCTTTTTCTTAATACGATTTTTATTATTATACAATGAAAAGGCTCCTAATTATATACTACAGAATAATTACATACTTCAGAGTAAAAAAAATAACACCTTAATATATTAGTACAATAAGAAACATAATAATAATGATGCCAATAATAATACTATTAAGTGTGGTCATTTCAATACAACAAATAAAATGTATATTAGCTTATTGTTCTTATATATATATATATATATAAAAGAAAAATAGAGGGGGGGGAGAAAGAGGGGGGGAAAGAAAAGTTCCATAGAGAGTCAGCAAAAGAGAAAAAATATGTTTATTAAAATTTATTGATGGTATTGGGGATCTCATCCTGAGAGATTAAGTATTCAAGAATAGGAAACCATATAAATTCAAATGATATATCTTGTGAAAGATAGGTTATGAGGAAGCATTTTTCTGAAGTGGGCACAACTCTCTGTGTTAGTGGAATTACATTTTTTCCATGTTTCAGGTTTTCAATATTGAAGCTGTGTGGGTGGGGGAATTAAGAGGAAATTCCATTTTATATTAACTAATGCAGTGGAACTAAAATTGTTAGGAAAAGCCTCAGTATAATTCATTAAAGTTCATACAGGTCCTATTTTTAGGTATGAATTGACATGGATAACGTGGATCATAATCATGTTTCCCTATCAAACTGAATCAATGTTGGGATGACTCAACTATCTCTTAATTGGTTTTAGGGGTGAGTTTATATTATTGAGGTTTTGAAGGTTTATATATTTATTTACTGTTGTAAATTTCCTTGGGCCCACAAGGCACAAAGAATGGTATATTAAGGAGTACATTGCATTTCAAAGAAATGTGAATAAAGCTGTGTTCAAACATGTATGTTCATTTTTCGGCAGCTGTAAATCAAAATACAACCAGAGTTTCTGGACAGCCATCGCATAATATATGCAATATATTATCATATAATATTAATATTAAATACAGCAGTTTTCTTCTCAAACGTGCATCATAAAAGAATGGTTCTCATATTCATGCACAACATCCAATTGCTCTACACTCTGTTACTAAACATTTGATATCTGTTTCTGAATGTGAGCTTGTTCTTGTCAAGCCCCTCTATTTCTCTTTATAGAAAATGGTTGATCTCATGTCAAGCATAAGTCCTGGCTCTCCTCCATTCCCTACAACCCCTTTGCCACGTCCCTTCTGCCATCTGGCAAAGGATGTTTACATAACGGTTACTGCCTTGCTATGTCTATTGCACATACTCCCCTACAATTCCAGGCAGTTCACAGGCCTTATCAGTTCATGGGTTGGTGATTGATTGTTATTGTAAAGCAGAAGAAACTTACCGCTGTGTCCTTTGAACCCTAGGCTGGAATGGTGTGGTTTTTGTAACGCTTTATGATACCCTATATAGCATCTTGTAATCCCTGCTATTTCAGTCTTCTCGAAGACAATGTTCTGTGAGTAACATGGAGTTTTAATAAAGTAGTTCATTTGAAACAAAATAAAGGACTTTGCTATTGCAAATATCCATGCTTAACATTTTGAGAAGACTCCCTTTTTGTGGCGGTCTTAACCGCATTTGGAGACTTTTAGTACTATGGCAGACAAAGGAAAGATCCAAATTCCAGAGTAGTCCCAAGGACTCCCATGTAGCACATCCTGGACGCCAGGAGGCAAGTTGGGAGAGGATCACTGCTGCACATACGGCGTTTGTTCATCAACCCAAAGGACTGGGGCCCTCCCAGCTCAACCACACTGATGGACGAGAGGCCGACCGCACTAGAGACATCATTACCCCCAAACTAGTTGAGGTGTTGGGCCTCCAAACCAGCCCCTTGCACCACCCAATCCAATTTGAACAAATGGATGGGACTATAATGAAAGGGGGACCATGCACCCAACAAACACAAGGAGTACCCGTAGAAATAGTGGATCACCGGGACATGGAAATTTTTGTAATAGCGCCATTGTCGTCCTTTGACATAGTACAGGGGGTGGGCTGGTTAGCTAAACATGAACCAAACATTAAATGGGGGTGACCACATAATTGACTTTAAGGACCCAGTGTGCAAGAACCACACGTGGTGAGAGATGTGGGGGCTGGAACCCCCACCTCTCAATGACAAACTGTGTCTCACTATAGAGTAGGTGGGATCGATCCCCAGAGAATACCGAGATCTAAAAGCAGTGTTCAGTGAGGAGGAAGTCAACCAACTCCCCCCACATAGAGTTAATCCCCGGTCAGAGCTTGCCCAAGGCAAAACTCTACTCCATGGGATGGGCGGAGAAAGCCGAACTCAGAAAGTTCCTAGACAAGAACCTAGAATTAGGGTTCATACACTCAGCCACAGCACCCCATGAGGCACCAGTGCTTTTCCACACACACACAAAAAAGACAGGGGACTCCGGCTTTGTACAGATTTTCACGGATTAATGTGATTTCCTCATCAAACGCATATCCCATCCCCCTCATTAAGGACCTCCTGAGTACCGCCTCAAGAGGGAAAATATTTACCAAACTGGACCTAAGGGATGTCTACTTCACAGTATGGATTAAAGAGGGGGATGAGTAGAAAATGGCATTCAACAGTCCTATGGGTCAGCTGAGTACCTAGTAATGCCGTTTGGATTACAAGAGGCACCTGGGATGTTTATGAACTTTATCAATGAGGTGCTAAGAAAGTACTTGTACCACGGGGTAGTGGTGTACCTGGATGACATCATAATTTACTCAGAAGACCTCCCCTCTCATATTAAGCTAGTCCGGGAGGTCCTGGAGAACACAAACTGTTTGCTAAGCTATCAAAATGTGAGTTTCACAAGACGGAACTTAATTACCTGGGCTACCGAGTCTCGGGGAAGGGTTTAGCGATGGACCTGGCGAAAATCCAGGCAGTATTATACTGGGAGCCCCCCAAAACCCACAAACAACTATAATCCTTCATCAGGTTCACAAATTTTTACAGAAATTTTATCCAGGGGCTTGTCCACATCATGCTGCCCCTCACAGACCTCTTAAAAACCAAAGGGAAAGGGCCAGAGGCAAAATGCCCCAGAGCAAAGCTAGTATGTACTAGTAAATGCCAAGAGGCATTCAATCATTTGAAGAGACTGTTCACTAGCGAACCAATATTAACTCATCCCAATGAATTAAAAGGCTTTGTGGTTCGAGGCGACGCCAGCAACATCACGGTAGGAGGAATTTTATTGCTATTAGATGAGGAAGGGGCCCTCCAACCATGCACCTACATCTCCAAGAAATTTTCCCACAAACAAAGAAATTGGTTAGTGTGGGACAAAGAAGCATTCATTGTAAAATTTGCATTAGAAACTTGGAGGTCATGGTTGGAGGGAGCTTGGGTCCCAATTGAGATCTGGACTGGTCACAAAAATCTGGAAGCCCTCACGGGCCACAGAAAACTAACAGAAAAGCAAATACAGTGGGCGGGTTTTTTTTTTCTTTCCGAATTTGATTTCAAGCTTAAACATATCCTGGGAACAAAGAATTTCCTAGCAGACGCATTATTCCGCCTACCACAACATAACAGCCAGAAGGAGGAAGTAATTGACTCACTGATCTCCCCCTCTCACCTGGGGGCGGGCGGTCACCACCTGATCGCAAAAACTCCGCCAAGATGCGGAGAATCAATGGGGAGGCAAATTCAGAACTGAGGTAGAGAAGGAAGGAGATGCCAAACCCAAAGGTGTTGAACAGGGAGAAGGAGGATTTTGGTAAAAAAAAAGGGCAAACTATATGTACCAGAGAGTATGCGCAAAGAGGTTCTGCAGAAGTGTCATGACAATAAAACAGGCGGTCATTTTGGCTATGTGAAAATGTTGCATCTGGTAAACAGACAATTCTGGTGGCCTTTTATGAAAAGAGACATTTCCAAATATGTAGCTTCGTGTCCTATTTGCCTGATGGCCAAAAGGAGGGGGGGAACCCCCCCAGCCTCCTCCAGCCCTTAGAATCAACTACCAGACCCTGGTCAATGGTATCTTTAGACTTTATTGTGGAACTGCCACCATCGCAGGGGGAAACCGTAATTCTAGTAGTAGTGAACACCTTCTCTAAGCAAGCACATTTTATCCCTTGCTCAAAGTTACCCACAGCTAAAAAAAGCTAGCACACCTATTTTTTCAGCACGTGGTATGATTACACTCCTTCCCCAACAAAGTAATTAGTGACAGAGGAGCTCAATTCGTTGCCAAGTTCTGGGGGGAGTTTTGCAAATTAGCCAACATTGAGCAAGGGCTTAGCTCTGCTTACCACCCACAGACGAACGGGCAGATGGAACGGACCAATGCGGTGCTAGAACAATACTTACGGTGCTTTATAAATCACCAACAATCAAATTGGGTTGAATTGCTCCCTTTTGCGGAATATGGATATAACAATAGCGTGCACAGCTCCATGAAAGCTATCCTATTCCTTGTAGTGAATGGGTATGAAGGAAAACCGTTCTCGTCACTGCCAGGACGGAAAGCGCCATAAACCCTTTCATCATTTGAATAGTGGTGGACAGGGTTGGGGTGGGTGTGGAGTAACATTCAAGAGAACCTGGAAATTGCCAAAGAGACGTACAAAAAACACTATGATAAATCCCACACACAGACCTGGGATTTTAAAGTAGGAGATACAGTGTTCCTGTCAACCAAGAACTTGCCGTTTTCCCAACCCTCAAAGAAACTAGCATACAAGTTTGTGGGTCCTTTCCAGATCAAAAGGATTATAAATAAAGTAACTGTAGAAATGGACTTGCTTAAAATGTTTAATAAAGTTCACTCTGTTTTCCATTCCAGTTTACTCTGGAAAGACCCTGGAGCAACGCATTGGCACCCTAGACCACCAGCACCGGACCCGATCCAAGTGGGGAATCAGAATTATCACGAAGTAGAAGAAATATTAGATGCTAAGATGAAACGGCGGTTTTGTATTTTCTTATTCGCTGGAAACATATTCTGCAATCACATGTCGAGTGGGTTGCCCAAACTGATGTAGAAGTCCCAACCTTGATCAGACAGTTCTATGCCAAGTATTCACAAAAACCCAAGGATGAGCTCAAGGGGGGGGGCAGTATGTCAAGCCCGTCTATTTCTCTTTATAGAAAATGGTTGATCTCATGTCAAGCATAAGTCCTCGCTCTCCTCCATTCCCTACAATCCCTTTGCCACGTCCCTTCTGCCATCTGCAAAGGATGTTTACATAACGGTTACTGCCTTGCTATGTCTATTGTCCATACTCCCCTACAATTCCAGGCAGTTCACAGGCCTTATCAGTTCATGGGTTGGTGATAGATTGTTATTGTAGAGCAGAGGAAAGTTACTGCTGTGCCCTTTGAGTTGGAATGGTGTGGTTTTTGTAACGCTTTACGATACCCTATATAGCATCTTGTAATCCCTGCTATCTCAGTCTTCTCAAATACAATGTTCTGTGAGTAACATGGAGTTTTAATAAAGTAGTTCATTTGAAACAAAACAAAGGACTTCATTTTTGCAAATATCCGTGCTTCACAGTTCTACTGAAGAACAGCAAGTGGGAAGTGATATGACTTCTTTGATTGAAGAAGATATCGTATTTATATCCCACCCTATTCTATGAATCGCAGAGGTCGTTTTCGCACTCACCTTCTGCCGGCGCGACCCCCCTCTTCACCGCGCAGGATCTGCGCGGATTTCGCACTAAACGCTGCGGAGCAGCCAGAAAAGCCGGAAGCTCCCGGTGCAAAAGCCGCTCAAACTGAAACCGCCAAAAAGCAGTTTGGCGTTTGTGCGGCTTTTGCGACGGGAGCTTCTGGCTTTTCTGGCTGCTCCGCAGCGTTTAGTGCGAAATCCACGCAGATCCTGCGCGGTGAAGAGGGGGGTCGCGCCGGCGGAAGGTGAGTGCGAAAACGACCAGAGTCTCAGAGCAGTCACTTCTACCTCCCCCCCTTCATAACAGACACCCTGTGAGGTAGGTGGGCCTGAGAGAGGTCTCAAAGAAGCTGCCCTTTCAAGGACAACTCCTGCAAGAGCTATGGCTGACCCAAGGCCAATCCAGCAGGTGCAAGTGGAAGAGTGGGGAATCAAACCTGTTTCTCCCAAATAAGAGTCCACGCACTTAACCACTACACCAAACTGGCTACACCAAACTCCATCTCATGTTGGGTCTTCCTTTTTCCCTGATGCCCTCAGCTTTTCCTGGCACAATTGTCTTTTCCAGTGATTCTTGGTTGTCTCATAATGGGACCAAAGTACAAAAGCCTCATATAGGCCATTTTAGCTTCTAGGGAGAGTTCCGGGATGATTTGATCTAGAACCACTTATCTTTTTGACAGTCCACAGTATCCATAAAACTCTCCTCCAACATCACATTTCAAATGACTTCATTCTCATGCTCTATTCCCACCCCCTTCATTTCAATCCCATCTTCCTTTAAAAATATATTTCATATGTGGTGGTCATGTAAAAGGGCAAAGGGATATTGGGCAATGGTTCATGAAAAGTTACAGAAAATGATGCTATTGAATTTACTCTTTAAATCTGATTTTTTTTTATTGAATATTCTACCATAGAAAATGGAGTATAATTGTAGACATATATTATTGCATGTAATTATGGCTGCCAGGATAACCTATGCAATCTATTGGGAAAAGGGTGTAGTACCATCAATGGAATAACTCTTGACAAAAAAAAAATTGAGACAGTGGAAATGGATATCTTATTGGAACTCGTAAGGGAAAATGGCAAAAACATGATAAAAGAACTTCGGAGGCCATTTTATGATTGCCTGGAAAAGAAATGAAAGTAAGCTTTATAACTTTCTTTTTTTTAATTTTGTATTTACTTTTAACTTGTAAGAGGAGATGGTGATGTAGACACTAATATACTAATGATTAATAATGATGAAAAGAACAAACATGGGGAAATATGAGACTGCAGACTATCAGAAATGATTTAATGATGACTTACGGAATTTCATGTGAAAATATTAAGTGTAAGATAGAATGGAACATTGTTTGTGAAATGATTTTTCCCTTCCTGAGAGCTCTCTCAGCTCCACCCATCTCACAGGGTGTCTGTTGTGGGGGAGGAAGATAAAGGAGATTGTGAGCCACTCTAAGACTCAGATTCAGCGTGAAGGACGGGATATAAATCCAATCTCATAATCTTCTTCTTCCTTTCTTTTTTCCTCTTTCCCTTTAGAAACCAATAAAATGTTATGTAACAAAAATATATTTCATTAAAATAGGATAACCCTACCATTTCCCTCACTCCAATCATATAGCAGGTTTTCTACCAACAGGAAGGAAGGCAAGGCCTAGAGAATTTGCCCAACTTTTTTTTTTTTAAAAAAAAAAATCTTTTCTCCCTGCCGATTTAACGGGTTCATCTGATTCTCCGAGAACAGCCTACTAGTAAGAAAACAGATGGTGACTTTTAGGAGTTTCAAGGGACGCGTTTGCCACAGGCCATAAATACAATATGTAAATCATTGTTTCCTCTTCTAATGAGGGCCATGATGGCTGATACCTTGCCATGTAATGTTACCATCTGCTTTTGTCGTCGTATGTTTATGTAATAGGGAAGTAAACAACTCAACCGTTGTACATGCCTACCAATGGAGTCTGATTCAGCTTTCACACTATTGTGTGTATATATACTCTACTTAGGACTAGTCAAGAAAACCTTCAACTATACATTTCCTATCCCCTTGAATGCAGCAAATCAAATAGTATACTCTGGGTTCTCTTATATATTCTCCAAGAGTCCTACTCCAAAGTTCATAGAATGTTCCAGTGGGCTGAATGCCCCAATAATGTCCATTCCTCTTGTTTAAGACTCTGGGTGGAACCCTCCAGTACTCAGCTGTAAAGACAATATCCAGAATTCCAAAGGAGACAATATGGGACCGCATTCTTAGGACTTTTCCACGGTTTTGTGTTATCATTCCTTCTTCTTTATGCTCTCAGTAACATCATTTATCTTGATTTCAGGAAGGCTTTTGATAAGGTTCCACATACTATTCTTGTTGATAAGTTGGTAAAATTTGGTTTGGATCCTGTTACTGTTAGGTGGATCTGTAACTGGTTGACAGATCACACTCAACAAATGCTTGTTAATGGTGTGGGACCCAGCTTTAGATGGAAATACCACAAGCAAGTTCAAGGTAACATCCTTAAGGGTTAATACACAAGCCCCATGGTGCAGAGTGATAAGTTGCAGTACTGCAGTCCAAGCTCTGCTCACAACCTGAGTTCAATCCCGGAGGAAGCTGAGTTCAGGTAGCCAGCTCAAGGTTGACTCAGCCTTCCATCCTTCAGTAAAATGAGTACCCAGCTTGCTGGGGGGAACGTGTAGATGAATGGGGAAGGCAATGCCAAACCACCCCATAAAAAGTCTGCCATTAAAACATTGTGATGTAACGTCACTCTAGATTTGGAAATAACTGGTGCTTGCACAGGGGACTACCTTTCCTTTAGACCTTACTAAGAAGAAAAAGGGGGAGGGGAGACAGAACTGTAACTAGTATACCAGTCTTATCTATAACACAAATATAACTTGCCCTATGCCTTATTGAATCTCTATTGTGTTTCTAAGTAATAACAGAATTTTCTTAATAACAGTAATACAGCCCAAACCAGATTTGACCCGTCAAGACAGACACACGTGTATTGAATTTTTGCTACAACACAGTTTTTAACCAATGAACTGGTGCCAACCTGGCAAAGTGTAGAAGTAGTGTGTAGCTGGCTCTCATGACAAAATTATGCTAAATGTTGCAGCCAATTAGTATATTCTGTCAATGTGCCATCAAGAGTATATTAGATTGTGACCATTTAAAAGAAGTCGGAGCAGTTTAGTATGCAGGCTTTGGCTTAGCTCTGTTTTCTCTTTATTGCAATAAATGTTTTCCCCCCTTCCTCCTCGCCCAGACTTGTCTTTTACTGATTAAGAACATTCAGATGTGCAGATGTACAACAATGGTTCCTCATCCTCTTGGAGAGGAGTCACAAGTGGAGTGCCTCAAGGATCTGTCCTGGGACCTCTTGTGTTCAACATCTTTGTAAATGATTTGGATGAAGGAAAAGAGGGGATGCTCATTAAATTTGCAGATTATATTTAATTGGGAGGGATCGCAAATGCAATAGAAGACAGGGACAGGATACAGGATGACCTTGATAGGTTGGAGAACTGGACTAAAGCAACTAAAATGAACTTTAACAATGTAAAGTTCTTCATTTAGGTAGGGAAAATGAAAAGCTAACAACATTTGTGGCAGGGGATGAGATTTTATGAGTCACTTTTCACTTCAGATATCTGAAGAAGCAAGCAGTGACTCACAAAAGACCTGGATTTGGAGAACCTAGCAACGATTTGGGGAATGTCTCTGGGCTCTCCTTATCAGTGTTGTGGGAGCAACTAGCTGGCCACTGTGAAACTGAATTCTAACTACATGGATCATTGGTCTGATCCAGCACCTTTATGTTCTTATGTCATTTCTACTATGCCTGATAAAAGTTCAATTCCCTTGTCAGGAAAACTGTGATATGTTTTATTTCTATCTTTTGGTATACAAATACACAGGAAGAATAAGGAGAAAATAAAAGGGCTCATACTACTATTAGGGATGGTCACAAACTGAACCATGAAGCAAATTGTGTCACGAATTTTGCCGTGTTAGTGGTTTGCGAACCAAAGTTCGCGATAGGTCTGCTATCACAAACTTCTACGAACTTTTAAAGCTGTTTGTGGTGATTCATGGTAGGCTGTGGGTAGATCAGAAAGAAAGACTCTGCGTCCCTTTAAGCCCCTGATTCCTGCTCCTTGCTAAAATCTTAAAAAACAATCCCTTGCTAAAATTATAATCAGTCAGCTGTTTTCTGCACTTTCTGTAAATTCCATTTAAAGAGATTTCAGTCGCTTTCATCAGGGTTTGTGGGGCCATGAACCAGTTCAGTTTGTTAACAAATCTCCCAGTTTGGTTTGGTTTGTGGTTCAGTTCGAGGCTTGGCCACAAACCATGGACTGAGATGAACCACATTTTTCTGGTTCATGCTCATCCCTATGTACTACTAATTCCAAAGCAGTCTCTCTCTTGCCTACCTTTAGCATCAACACAAACCCTTTCATTTGTCTCTTTCTCTCTCTCAGGTTCTGTTTCACCAAGGAATGGGTACTATGTGATAAGCCATAAACTTTACATTAAGAAGAGCCTGTGAACTGAAGTTTTGAGGAGGTTTAAAAAGGGATGATGCGCATAAAAACAAGATAGGAATAATAGTGGGCTTAGAAGAAAACTAGTTCAGAGTAACCTAGTTGTAAGCAACCAATACAGAATATACCTATAGAACAGAATGCTCTGTCCAACATTTTGAAAAGCCAAGATTACAGTTAGGCATTCATAGAGTTCATGAATTGTTGGCTTGCAACAACTCCAAGACTTATTGTCTTCTAAGTTTTGAAAGTTTAATGCTCTTCATTCCCTGTAAAGCTGATCTTTTGCTGATCATCTTGACACTCTCAGAATGGACTGTATTGATAAGTGGTATTGATTGGGTCCAAGCAAAATCAGTAAATCCTAGAGAAAGCCACGCTTCATATTTTATAATCTGGAAAATGAATGCCCTCGCAAATTTCTGCGTTTACCCAAAAGAGAGGGGTAAAAAAAAAATGATCCTGCATTTATTTAGAATTGTACACATGTGCCAGATAAAGCAATCAATATTTAATTACTAGTCTATTTCTGAGGCTGCGTTCTGCTCTTTTAATGCCGAAATTTCTCTCTGTGATAAAACTCCTCCAGTATGACCTGATACGTTTGTGTTGACAGTGTTACTTAACAGGATCTGCTTCAGAATGACAACGGATTTATTGCTCAAAAAATAACTATTTTCTTCAGCATCCAAACGCTCTAAAAAAAGAGGATCTGCATTCTTTCATGTCACATGACTGATTGAACACTGAATGTTCAAAAGCAAGAGATTGTATTAAGGTATCTGAAAAAAGATAGAAGTTAAACATCTTGCTCAAAAGTCATACAAATATGCCATATTTTCTTGGTGTTAGCAAGAGAGAGAAAAAACAAGTTGCAAAACTGATCTATGTTTATTATGTTCGACAGATTCAATCTCGTTAGATCCATCCATCCATATTTTTTTTTTTATCCTGGGGATCTTCTTGAATTTTTCATCAAGAACTGCTGAAGGAAGAGTCTGTCATCTTGCCAGCGTATAGGCTCTTCTCTGCTTAGGTATACTTTTGGACCTCTGGGATTAGGAAGTGGGGTATCCTGGTATTATCTTCTCATCTCTCAATGTCAAGGATTCTTTGCTGTATCAGAGTTTTAGCGTGAGAGCTGTCAAGTTGAAGAAGATGACATTGGATTTATAGTCCGCCCTCCACCCTGAATCAGAGTCTCAAAGTGGCTCACAATCTCCTTTATCTTCCTCCCTCATAACAGACACCCTGTGAGGTGGGTGGGGCTGAGAGAGCTTTCCCAGAAGCTGCCCTTTCAAGGATAACCTCTGCCAGAGCTATCGCTGACCCAAGGCCATTCCAGCAGTTGCAGGTGGAGGAAGAAATTACAAGCTGGTCAGTCTAACATTGCTATCAGGCAAATTGGTGGAATCAGTGATTAAAGATAGAATTAGTAAACCTAGGTCACTGGCGCAATGATGTCACCTGGAAGTGACAACTTCAAAACGGTGGTGCATGTGCAGGGCCGCTCTAGGCATTTCTAGAAAAACTCTAGAAAAACTCCCAGACACTCTAGTCATTTGGAAGGTAAAATTCTATGGCACAATAGGTACCATAGAGTTTTTACCTCCCAAATGGCTAGAGCATCGGGGAAAACCATAGAGTTTTCCCGGAAATGCCTAGAGTGGCCCCACACGTGGCCCCGCACATGCGCCGCCATTTTGATGATGTCACTTCCAGTGACGTCATTGCATCACACACGTGTGAAAGTCCCCCACTACAGGAAAGTTCCCCTATGTTTACCTAGCAGGCCCATAGCCAGAATTTTCTCATCCAGGGCAGCTGCTGGTGAGCTGGAAGAGCTCAGTGCTGGTGGGGGGCTTAGTTTAAATTTAACACCCCACCCAGGCCACATGACTGGTCACATGATGTGCTAGAACTGTGCTGCTGGTGTGGTGTGACTAAATTTGCAGATGATGCTAAGTTGTTCAAGGTGGCAAGGACCAGGGAAGACTGTGAGGCACACTAGAGGAATCTGTCATGGCTGGGCCAGTGAGTGTCAACATGGCAAATTAGGTTGTTTGGGCATGTGCAAAGTATTGGAGCCAGAAATCCTAACTATAGATATACAGATGGGGTCCAAACTGGCCATAACTGACCAGGAGAGAGATTTGGAGACATGCTAGATAACTATCATTTTATCATTTTAACAGGGCAAATGCTATGCTGGCATTATTAGGAAGGGGGACGGAAAACATATCAGCCAATATCATAATGCCCCTCCGGTGTGGCATCATTCAGAATGTTGAGTACAGTTTTGGTCACTACACATCAAAAAAGATACTATAGTAATAGAAAAGATACAGAAAGGACAACTCAGATGTTTAAGGGGATGGAAGACCTTCCCTATGAAGAAAGAGGTAAAGGTTCCACATACTACCCTTGTTGACAAGTTGGTAAAATGTGTTTTGGATCCTGTTACCGTTAGGTGGATCTGTAACTGGTTGACAGATCACATCCAAAGAGTGCTTGTGAATGGTTCCTCATCCTCTTGGAGAGGAGTGACAAGTGGAGTGCCTCAAGGATCTGTCCTGGGACCTGTTTTGTTTAACATCTCTTTCAATGATTTGGATGAAGGAATAGAGGGAATGCTTCTTAAATTTGCAGATGATACCAAATTGGGAGGGATTGCAAACACAGAAGAAGACAGAGACAGGATACAGGATGACTTTGACAGGCTGGAAAACTGGGCTAAAATCAATAAAATGAATTTTAACAGGGATAAATGTAAAGTTCTGCATTTAGGTAGGAAAAATACAATGCATGGTTATAGGATGGGGGAGACTAGTCTTAGCAATAGTATGTGCGAAAAGGATCTAGGGGTCTTAGTGGATCATACGCTGAACATGAATCAACAGTGTGATGTGGTGGCTAGACAGGCAAATGCAATTTTGGGCTGTATCAACAGAAGTATAGTGTCCAGATCACGTGATGTGATGGTACCGCTTTACTCTGCTCTGGTAAGACCTCACCTGGAGTATTGTGTTCAGTTTTGGGACCACATTTTAATAAGAATATAGAAAAGCTAGAACGGATCCAAAGGAAGGCGACAAAGATGGTGAGGGGTCTTTAGACCAAGTCCTATGAGGAAAGGTTGAAGGAGCTGGAGATGTTTAGCCTGGAGAGGAGGCAGCTGAGAGGTGATATGATCACCATCTTCAAGTACTTGAAGGGCTGTCATATAGAGGATGGTGTGGAATTTTCTTTGGCCCCAGAAGGTAGGACCAGAACCAATGGGTTGAAATTAAATCAAAAGAGTTTCTGGCTCAACATTAGGAAGAACTTCCTGACCGTTAGAGCAATTCCTCAGTGGAACAGACTCCCTCGGGAGGTGGTGGGCTCTCCTTCCTTGGAGGTTTTTAAACAGAGGCTAGATGGCCATCTGACAGCAATGAAGATCCTGTGAATTTAGGGGGGGGGGGAGTATTTGTGAGTTTCCTGCATTGTGCAGGGGGTTGGACTAGATGACCCTAGAGATCCCTTCCAACTCTATGATTCTATGATTTTAGGTAAGCATTCTTTAGCGTGAAGAAACAACAACGGAGGGTGACATGATAGAGGTTTACAAAATTATGCATGGGATGAAGAAGGTACAGAAAGAAGTACATATATGAACATATGAAGCTGCCTTCTACTGAACCAGACCTTCAATCCATCAAAATCATTATTGTTTACTCAGACTGGCAGTGGCTCTCCAGGGTCTCAAGCTGAGGCTTTTCACACCTATTTGCCTGGACCCTTTTTAGTTGGAGATGCTGGAAATTGAAGCTGGGACCTTCTGCTTACTAAGCAGATGCTATACCACTGAGCCACCATCCCTCCCCTAAAACCCAAATACATATGAAAATATGAAACTGTCTTAAACTTTTCTCCCTTTATCACAATACACAGCACATGGGCACTCAATGAAATTAATGACTGGTAGGCTTAGAACTTTTAATACTTCTTCACCTATAGAGTAATTGACACATGGAATTTACTGCAGGAAGAAGTGTTTCCAACTGCAAGCATAGAAAGCTTCATGAGGGAATTGGATAAACATATGGAGCAGAAGTCCATCAGTGGCTATTAGCCGCTAGGTTTAGGTGGAACCTTATATGCTCTGTATTTTGGGTGCTTGGGGGGCTACAGTGGGAGGGCTTCTGGAGTTCTGGCCTCAATGGTGGACTTACTGAAGGCACCTAGATTTTGGCCACTGTATGGTACAGCGTGTTAGAGTCAGCGGGCCACTGGTCTGATCCAACATGGATTCTCTTCTTATGACTCTCATTATTCTACTGCAGATTGACATGGTTACCATCTGAAATGAAAATATGGCTATTCTTGAATTCTGATTTCCAAGCATACCTAAACTTTAAGCGCTGTTAACCTCATTCAGACATCTTTTGGAAACCCTTCCTTCCTTAAATTTCAGAGTTTGGAAGGCGGTTTCATAGGATGTTAACCCTCTTACATTCGTTGCATGTGATCACCTTTGCCCAGATAATCAGCTTAAAGGTTTGTACTTAAGAAGTCACACATTGATCTTTAGCTTCTTAATACCTGATTATTAGTCACCTGGGGAAAGGGGGACCAAGTCAGTGATCCCAGACTTGTCTCAGATATAAGGAAATACTACCATTAGGGAATCTTTGTTTCCATTTTCTTTTTATTATTTTTATATGAAATACCTTCAGCTTAGACAGACATAAAATAATATAGACAATTTATGTAGCATCATTGGTCCCTTATATTGCTTACCCTCAGCAGGAGCACAAGCAAGAAGAGCTTTGATATCCAAGAAGTTTGTTTCTTTACCCCAAAGGTATTACATTTACACGGATAAAAGGAGGAACTTCTTCACCCAAAGGGTGATTAACATGGCGGCTACAAGCATAGACAGCTTCAAGAGGGGGTTAGATAAAAATATGGAGCAGAGGTCCATCAGTTAAGCCACAGTGTGTATATATATATATATAAATTTTTGGCTACTGTGTGATACAGAGTGTTGGACTGCATGGAGCATTGGCCTGATCCAACATGGCTTCTCTTATGTTCTTACATGCCTTCAAAATTTTGCTTAGTATTAAAACCATAAGAATATAAGAGGAGCACTGCTGGATCAGCCCAGTGGTCCATTTAGTCCAGCATCCCGTCTCACACAGTGGGCAACCAATTCTTCTGGATGGCCAGCAACAGGACATAGAGGCCAAGGCCGTCCTCTCATATTGCCTCCTGGCTCTGGGATTCAGAGGATTAGGGCCTTTGAATAAAGAGGTTTCCTTCAGTCACCATGACTAGTAGCCATCTCTAGACTTATCCTCCATGAATCTATCAATTCCCCTTCTAAAGCTGTTTATTCCTGTGGCCACCACTACATCATCTGGCAGCAAATTCCACATTTTAATCAATCTCTGTTTAAAATAGTATTTCCTTTTGTCCATCCTTAACCTATTTCCCACCAGCTTCACTGGATGCCCTTGAGTTCTGGCATTTTGGGAAAGGGAGAAAAAGTTTTGTCAACACTCTCTACCCCATACATAATTACATAAACCTCTATCATGGCCATGAACCCCGTGGCGCAGAGTGTTAAAGCTGCAATACTGCAGTCCTAAGTTCTGCTCATGACCTGAGTTCGATCCCCGGTGAAAGCTGGGTTTTTAGGTAGCCGAGGTTGACTCAGCCTTCCATCCTTCCGAGGTCGGTAAAATGAGTCCCTAACTTGCTGGGGGGGAAAGTGTAGATGACTGGGGAAGGCAATGGCAAACCACCCCGTAAAAAGTCTGCCGTGAAAACATTGTGAAAGCAACGTCACCTCAGAGTCAGAAACGACTGGTGCTTGCACAGGGGACCTGTCCTTTCCTATCATATCTATAGTTAGTAATCTTATATATATAAACTAAATCTTTTATATATAAACTTTTTATATATAAACTAAGAAGTCCTAGACTTTCCTCATAGGAAAGGTTCTCCAATACCCTCTCTTGCATCACCTAGCTGTCCCATATGCACAGTCTTCTATTCACGATTAAAAACGTTTTACAAAACAACTCTTAATCACATAGGTTTGTTCATGGGCTTTTCTCCCAAGGAGTATCCTTAGGATAGCTCCTGCCTTAGTAGGTAGTATTCAGATAGTACAGCTCCCCCCCCCCCCATTCCCTCACAAGAATAGAGTTCTTAGGTCCCTCCTGGCCACCAGCAGGGAATCAGGGCGAGGGTGGCGAGATCCAGGTTGGGAAACTCCTGGAAGCTTGGGGGTGGAGCCTGGAGAGGACAGGGATCTCAGTGGGGTACACTGTTATAGAGTCCACCCTCCAAACCATCCATCTTCTCCAGAAGATCTGATCTCTTAGTCTGGAGATGTGCTGTTTGGTGCCAGTTTGGTGTTGTGGTTAAGTGTGCAGACTCTTATCTGGGAGAAACTGTCAAGTCGGCTGATTCAATAACGAGACCTTGTTGATACAAAGTAGCTAGTTTATTGATATCATTGTTCTCGACTACAAGGAGATTGAAAGACTGAGGATCATACGGTAGAATGTAATCATATAAGGTACACTTCAAAGGGATTCTTGAGGGAGGGGGGTACTATGCAGGGCACATTCACACATTGATGTTACAACTTCGTTCTCAGGCCTGTTCTGGCCTTGAGCGTCTCCTCCCCCGGCGCTCGGCCTGAGAAGGCACCACAATCTCGTTCACATATTCCCATTTCAAAGCAAACTACATAACAAAGGGAAGGAGGGGGGAAAAGGAGAGTTCAAGCTAGCAGCATTGGCTTTTACCCAGGATGCTTTCCTCCTGAACCAAAGATGGAATACAGACTTGACCAGAATTAAAGCAGACTTGACAGAAACGGGTTTGATTCCCTGCTTCTCCACTTGCACCTGCTAGCATAGCCTTGGGTAAGCCATAGCTCTGGCAGAGGTTGTCCTTGAAAGGGCAGCTGCTGTGAGAGCCTTCTCCAGCCCCACCCACCTCACAGGGTGTCTGTTGTGGGGGAGGAAAAGAAAGGAGATTGTGAGCCGCTCTGAGACTCTTCGGAGCGGCGGGCGGGATATAAATCCAATATCTTCTTCTTTGTCTGTATTTCCAGGGAATCCCAAAGTTCCACCTGGAGGCTGGCAACCCCACATAAGAATAAGAGAAAGAGAAAAGCTGCTACAGAATTCTAGATCCTTTGTGGGAGAATGTTCTAAGAGCCCTGAAAGCTCTTGGAGGATTGGCTACAGCAGGGGTGTGTGACCTGATATGCAAAGGAGCTCCTGCTAGAATTCTACCCCAGATGTTCAGGATACCAATGAGTTGATCTTCAAATTCACACATCTTGATCTTCAAATTCACAAAAACACAAACAAAGAACACAAGAACTTCTGAGTGTTCCTGTAGTTTGCCTATAATATTCATTTCCAGTATTACTTTCTGTTGAACTGGATTTTTTTTTTCTTGTGTGATCGTATTTATCAGCAAATGGCCAATGGAACGTGCATGAATTCAAGAGCACATCTATGTGTACGCATTCAAGACCTGTCAAGGGTATTGTGGAAAGCTTTTCTTTTCTTATCAGCCAGAAGCATTGTTTTGGAATAGATTGTCATGTAATTGAATGGATATTTCCTCGATCAGGTCAAAACAAGCCGTCGTGAAGCTGTTCCGTTGTGTTTGCTTTGCATTATTGTTACAGAACGATAACTTCCCACCATCTCTTCCAGATTATCAGCTGTGCTGTATCTTTTTTTTTCTGAAGGTTGGGTAAAATAAGTAGTGTGCGTGTGTGTGTGGTGGTGGGGGAACCATGTAATATATGTGTTTGAATTTATCCAGTCTGGGAATACGAGAAGTGAAAGTCAGTGTAAATCAGCATGGAAGAATTATTTGCAGTGATCCTTCACAGCCTAAATAATTTTAGGTATTTCTTGCTATAATTTATTTATAACATGCAGGCAGGGAACCTGCAAATAACTGTTAAGGATGGAGAAATTCTGTCTCCCAGCTGCCTCTGACTTCCTACCCTCTTTAGCCTCCGCCGTGTGTGCTACCCTCACATTGCTTCTCTCTCCTCAGCCTCCCTGCTACAGCATTCCAGAAGAAGAAGATGATATTGGATTTATATTTATATCCCACCCTTCACTCTGAATCTCAGAGCAGCTTACAATCTCTTTTTCCTTCCTCCTCCACAACAGACACCCTGTGAAGTAGGTGGGACTGAGAGAGCTCTCATGGAAGCTGCCCTTCCAAGGACAGCTCTGAGAGAGCCAGGGCTTTTTTTTGTAGCAAGAACTCCTTTGCATGTTAGGCCACGCACTCCTGATGTAGCCAATCCTCCAAGACTTTACAGGGCTCTTAGTATAGGGCCTACGATAAACTCCAGGAGGATTGGCTACATCAAGGGAGTGTTGCCTAATATGCAAAGGAGTTCCTGCATTCCAGCAGCTGCATGTGGAGTGGAGGAATCAAACCCGGTTCTCCCAGATAAGAGTCCACGCACTTCACCTCTACACCAAACTGGCTCATCACGTTTCTCTCTTGTTTTCTCACACTGCTACTTTCTTCTCCATCTCTGTTTCTCTCACCATCAACAGCTCTCTTCCTCCTTCAGCTGCCACCACCTCCTCTGTAGCTGCTGCCACTGCATGATGCAGCACTGAATACTGGAGCTGTTGGGCTGCCTCCTCAATAGCAGCTGCAATCTCATTTTTATTCATTTCCATGGGGTTTAAAACCCTCCTCACCAGTTTTTAATTTTTTTTTAGATATCATGAATACCTGGTTTGTTGAAGAATCTCCCCTGTCTCTACATGGACCCCCTGCATGATTTTTTTTTTTTAAATCCTACACTTAGTGTCAAGCCCCGTTCTTTGATTAGAGACAGCTGGCAAAAGGCAGCTCAATACTCTGACCCTTCTCCGTTATTTACAACCTAGAGAACACGTAGGCATCACCATATGACAGAAGAATGTTTATGGTACCGGAAAAGGCCTGCTGTGTTCCAAGGATGTACTCCCTAAATTCACAGGCTTCCTTATCTGTTCGCAATGTAGTGTGGGAATGCTTTTGTAGTGAAAATGATAGTCGCTCCTGTAACCTCTGAACCTTAAGAAGAAGATATTGGACTTATATCCCGCCCTCCACTCCGAAGAGTCTCAGAGCGGCTCACAATCTCCTTTCCCTTCCTCCCCCATGACAGACACCCTGTGAGGTAGATGAAGATATTGGATTTATATCCCGCCCTCCACTCCGAAGAGTCTCAGAGCGGCTCACAATCTCCTTTACCTTCCTCCCCCCCAACAGACACCCTGTGAGGTAGATGAAGATATTGGATTTATATCCCGCCCTCCACTCCGAAGAGTCTCAGAGCAGCTCACAATCTCCTTTATCTTCCTCCCCCACAACAGACACCCTGTGAGGTAGATGAAGATATGGGATTTATATTCCGCCCTCCACTCTGAAGAGTCTCAGAGCGGCTCACAATCTCCTTTACCTTCCTCCCCCACAACAGACACCCTGTGAGGTGGGTGGGGCTGAGAGGGCTCTCACAGCAGCTGCCCTTTCAAGGACAACCTCTGCCAGGGCTATGGCTAACCCAAGGCCATGCTAGCAGGTGCAAGTGGAGGAGTGGGGAATCAAACCCGGTTCTCCCAGATAAGAGTCCGCACACTTAACCATTACACCAAACTGGCTCTCCTTAGACTCAAATGAAGCGCCTTTTGTAACGGTTTATGATACCCTATATAGCAAGCATGTAACCTCTGGTATCTCAGTATTTTCAAGGACCTTGTTCCGTGTAGCACCTTTGAATTCCTGAATAAACCAGTCTATTTGAAATAAAACAAAGGACTTCATTATTGGGAATTTTGGGGCTTGACACTTAGTTATCTCCAGGCGTCATTTTGTAGCAAAAGAGGCTCTGGAGCTCATTAGCACAACTCATTTGCATATGCCACACACCCTTAACATCACCGAAAGGTGTACTAAGTTATATCAGATCAGCATCTACCTTAAAATGCTTCTTGAATTATAATTATTGTAATAAAACCTTGCTCTTATCATACTTTTTAAATTACCTTCTCCTATGTGGCCACAGCGGCATGATGAAAGATTCCATCTGTCTGCTTTAGATGTTTTGATTCTTTTCCCATTATTTTGTGGGCAGAAATATTAGAAAGTTCACAGGAGATTCTCACAGGAGATTTGGAACTATGGAGCCCAGAAGCAAGTATTTTTTTGAGGAGGGAAGAGGGGGGAGAAAGAATGAGCACAGCTCTGCTCCTGTGATCTCCTGCCCAAAATGAGGCCTGGTCATCTCTTTCCTAAACTGAAAAGTCCCAGTACTTTCCTCATAGGGAAAGTACTCCAGTCTCCTACTAATCTTGGTTGCCCTCCTCCGTACATGTTTTTTTCAGCTCCGCAGTGACTAGGCTTGCCAATCCCCAGGTCCCAGTGGGAGTTCTTCTGCTTTCCCAGGCTACTTCCCGCCCACAGTCAGCTGGCCAGCGGGGGGGGGGAGCCCTGCCCCCAGAGGGCCATGTGCGTTTCCAGCTCTGGAGGGTTCAGTTTTTGATTGAAAGGCTTCCTCTTGGTATGGTGTGTCTGTGCGACTTGGAAGAAGTTGGCAGCAACTCATGACTAGAGATGCCAATCCATCGCTTCAGTCATCAGAAACAGAGTGGGGGGGGGGGGGGAGGGACTCGTCTGCTGAGCACTTCATTATTCCCTATGTGGAGATCGATTTTCATAGGGTATAATGGGGAATTGATCTGGAGGTTTCGGGGGCTCTGGGAGAGCTGTTTTTTGAGGTAGAGGCACCAAATTTTCAGTATAGTATCTAGTGCCTCTCCCCAAAGTACCCCCCAAGTTTCAAAAGGATTGGGCCAAGGGGTCCAATTCTATGAGCCCCAAAAGAAGGTGCTCCTATTTGTCATTATTTCCTATGGAAGGAAGACATTTAAAAAAGGCGCGCTGTCCCTTTAAATGTGATGGCCAGAACTCCCTTTAGAGTTCAATTATGCTTGTCACACCCTTGTTCCTGGCTCCCCCCCCCCCCAATGTCTCCTGGCTCCACCCCCAAAGTCTCCTGGCTCCACCCCCAAAGTTCTCAGATATTTCTTGTATTGGACTTGGCATCCCTAGCAGTGACTGGGGGACGTAGTATTCCAGATGATGATGCACCATAGATCTATACAGGGACATTACAACATTGGTCATTTTATTCGTAATCTCTTTCCTAATAATCCCAAACACAGACTTTGTATAGGCAAGGTCCTGCCACAGTGGGTTTGCAAAGAACCTGGGGCAAAGGAGGGCTTTGATTTCCAAAGTGCCCAGACGCCATAGTTCCAAACAGCTCCTTAGAAATCAGCTCATTGCATTTTCCTTGGCAACAATACCTTTGACACAAAGGTAAAAGGTAAGGTAAGGTAAAATATTATTTGTATCCCGCCCTCCCCGCCTAGGCAGGCTCAGGGTGGCTAACAACATCTCATACATATACAATAATAAATATAAAAACTTTAAATTTAACGATAAAACTTAATTTAACATCATTTAAAAACCAGTTAATGTATTTAAAATTCATAATTTAAATTAATCTGGCAGCAATGGTGGCGTTCTGACGCTAGTTTCTGCCGATTTGATTAGTTCCATGTTGACATAGGTCCTTGGACAGGACCGTGTTGGCGGATCCTTAATTAACAACAATTCAGCGGTCGATATATGCTTGTTTCCACAAAAGTGGAAAGAGAGCCAATCTGGTGTAGTAGTTAATTGTGCAGACTCTTATCTGGGAGAACCCGGTTTGATTCCCCACTCCTCCACTTGCAGCTGCTGGAATGGCCTTGGGTCAGCCAGAGCTCTCTTATCTGGGAGAACCGGGTTTGATTCCCCACTCCTCCGCTTGCAGCTGCTGGAATGGCCTTGGGTCAGCCAGAGCTCTCTTATCTGGGAGAACCGGGTTTGATTCCTCACTCCTCCGCTTGCAGCTGCTGGAATGGTCTTGGGTCAGCCAGAGCTCTCTTATCTGGGCGAACTGGGTTTGATTCCCCACTCCTCCACTTGCACCTGCTGGAATGGCCTTGGGTCAGTGATAACTTTTTCACAAGCTGTTCTGCCCAAGGGCAGTGTCTTCCAGAGCTCTCTCAGCCCTACCTACCTCACAGAGGTACCTTTTGTGGGGAGGAGAAGAGAAAGGAGATTGTAAGCCACTCTGAGACTCCTTTGGATAGTGAAAGCAGAGTATAGATCCAATCTCTTCTTCTTTATGGTTACAAGGTTATAATATTAAAATGGCATTCTAAAAATATAGAAAATATCTGTGAAACTTTTTTGGACTTAAAGGTGCCACTGGACCCAAACTGTGACCTACCGTTTCAGACCGGCATGGCTACCCACCTGAAACTATCTATGCAGCATGGTCTTGCATAAATTAGGTTGGTTGGACAAATAAAAGGACATTAAATGAGAATCTTGTTTCAGAATAGACTGAGGAAAGACCAAATAATGCTGCCCTGTATCTACACCTTTCACGACTCAGGGGGGTCTTACCAATTGCTGCCACCACTCCGGGTAAAGGGTCTCCCTTGAGAAGGCCCAGAGTACCCTCCCAAGCCCTTCCAGGCCTCCCTTAGCTTAGGCCAAATAATGGGCATGAGGACCAGGCAGAGTGAACAACAACAACAACAACAACAAGGTGTATTAAAAGGTCAGTGCAAGATAACAAAACAAGGTGCATAAAACAGTAAAAGGGTGAAGGGAAAATAAATGCCCTAACGTGTCTGAGCTTACTGTCCCTACTGTCTCAGTCAGACCTAGCCTACTCACCCTTCCTCTAAGGGCAAGGGTCTCTTCCTGGCAGCAGCTCCTCCTCAGCTCTGCCTCCTAGGAAAAGAACACCCACTTCCTGGGCTTGGCCTTTATATATTCTCTTCCCAGCCCCCTCACCGGGGCCTGTTTTCCTCCAAAACCCTTGCTACCCAGTCAGAGGGATAGAGGGGATCCTGGGAAATGTAGGCTCTTCCCAGTACTCCTAAGCAGGCTTCCCTGAGGCCTGCAGGCCTCGCTAGGTCCAGGATCATGACAACACCTAACCAAAAGTATGTATTCCAGTTCCAGTAACCTTTAATGGCATAACAAGGATAACAGTGCCATACAAAAGTATGTATTCACTACAATATGTTGCCCCAATAAAAGCGGGCGACTCTTGTGTTATTGCTCTGATGCCCTGATGGAGGCGCTGTGGGAGAGGCAAAGCGGGCCCCCTACCCCTGAGGTTGTCGTTGCCCGCCCGTCTCGTCTGTCTGATTCATGGAGCAACATTAAAGGTTATGGCAGTCGGTAAATAACCTGTCAAACTCCTACAGCTTCTCCTGCCTGATCCAAAGGACTCATCAATCTCGCCATTCACTTGTGCTGAACATCTGGATTGCTTATTGATGATCTGGATTGTGCTCATCAGTCGGTTGCTCATTTAATGCCTCTATAATCACCTCCAGCCCATGTATTCCTTTTCAGAACTACTGGCTTGTAAAATCTGTTCTCCCCCCCCCCCACACACACCCTTCCCTCATGATCAAGGTGCTTCTTTGCACTAAAACTTTCTGGTTGACTGTATTATTTGCTTTTATGAGCACCCTGCCCCCGTTCCACAGGCCCTAGCAACATTACTTTCTGGGGACCAACCACCCAAGTTTCTAACTGAGGGAAAAGGTAATTAATATCACAAAACGAACAGCAATTTCAAACTCTTTGTTTGATTGTGCCATCCTCATCTACAAGATCTAGGGTTTCAGAACATTCCGTTGCATTAAGCTATTTGCGATAGAGGCATAACTGCCATTTGTTGATTGGATAAGCGTATATCCATAAAAATGGCACACTACAAGACCGATGTGGTAGCTTTTATAATTATGTAGCCAGTCTTTAAGGATATTTCAAATGTATCATGCAAAAGTTTTATTTACTGCCTTATTTCTCATGGCTATACCTGGGGGTCATCTGTGTTTGCATTCAAGTTTAGAAATATTTTATATATTTATTTGGCAGAATTTTATTTGGTTATGTATTTTTTTTTTAAAAAAAAATGTATCCTGCCTTTCTCCCCTTACGAGGGCAGCCAAGGTGAATGATGATTTAAAACTTACATGATAAAATTAGATTATAAAACCATTAAAACATTTTAAAGTGTTAAAATGCAGACAAAATGGGTATAATATACAGGACTTTTTTGTAGTAGGGATTTCTTTGCATATTAGGCCACACAACCCTGATGTAGCCAATCCTCCCAGAGCTTACAGGGCTCTTCTTACAGGGCCTGTTGTAAGCTCTCAGAGGATTGGCTACATCAAGGATGTGGGGCTTAATATGCAAAAGAGGTCCTGCTACAAAAAAAGCCCTGATAATATATATGAAATATCGAAACATTGGTTAGCAAGGAGGGACCTTTGAAGGAATGCCACAAAACAAAAAAGTCTTCACCTGCTGGCAAAAGATGACATTAGAGTGGGGCAGACCAGTGTCCTTGGGGAGAAGATTCCAGAACTTTGGTGTCACCATCGAGAAGGCCTCTTCTGGATAGCCACCTGCCTAATCTCAGAAGGTGGGGGACCTGAAGCAGGACATCTAAAGAGGATTGTAATGGTCATATGGGTTCATAAGGGATTAGGCAATCTTTCAGGTGTGTTGGTATGTTTGAAGTCAAGACCACTACCTTGAATTGTGTCTGGGGAAAAATTGGAGCCCAGTGTAGATGGGCCAAGACTGAAGTGATGGGGTCCCTACAACCCGCTGCAGTTAGCATCCGAGTTGCAGAATTCTATGCAAGTCAAAGTTTCTCAACACCTTCAGGATAATGTGGCTGATGATGGAAGAGACCCCCACCTGAGATCCTGGACAGCCTTTGTGAATCCATGTAGGCTCAGCTTGATAGACCAATGAATGCTCTGACTCATGTGATATGGCGAGATGTTTTAGCAAGATGATGGGTGACTGAATCTGCAAGTTTTTTGCACCCCTGCCTAGGGATGGGCACAAACCTGCCAATTACCCTAAATTAATGACTAAAATTACCTGGGTTATGGTTTGCGAGCTGATGAGGGGTCTAGAGAACAAGTTCTATGAGGAAAGGAAAGGTTGATGGAGCTGGGTACGTTTAGCCTGGAGAGGAGATGACTGAGAGGTGTTCTTCAAGTACTTGAAGGGCTGTCACACAGAAAATGGTGTGGAGTTGTTCTATGGCCCCAGACCAGAACCAATAGGTTGAAATTAAATCAGAAGAATTTTTGACTGAACATCTTGACTAGCCCAATGAAATTAAATCTTGACTAGTCAAAAATTCAAGCAGCAGGAACCATTTTTCATCAAAATTAGATTTCATAGGAAAAATTGACATTCTAATACTCCTATTAGTAATGTTTTCCACAATATATTGGCCCCAGAGTTTCCAAAACCAAATATTTAGGGATGGCACAGATTGTGCTTTCCAGATAGAAGCTATTGATGTTCTAGCTGAGACTACATTGGTTGCTGTCAACTCTTTATGTGGTGGAGAAGGAATATTAGGTAGCCAATAATAAAATCTCTGTCAGGAAAGGAACATTAAGCCTGTTTTTTATGTGAGAGAGAACCGATTCCCAGAAGTCATGAATTTTATCATGCCACCACAAACAGTGTGCAAATGTTCCTCTTAACTTACATGATTTCCAACAGTAGGGAGAATAAGATGGAGACATATAGGAGATCTTCAGGGGTGTAAGATAATAGTGTGTCATGATTTTGAAAGAAAACCTTCTAAACTGCATGCTGAGGAGAGATTCAGTCATATTACTTTAAGATAATTTAGGGAGTAATTCTAAGCAGGTCTAGATACATCCCATGTTATTCAATAGGACTTACTCCCAGGAAAGTGTCTGTAGGCCTGTACTACAAGATTCTTGCACAACATCAAATCCAGATTCCTTAAGAGAATGCTCTTGCCAATAAGAGAGCTCCAATTTTGCTCTAGAGGAGGCCTGATTATCTTTTCTCAATGTGGACCTCCCTGCCACATGGCATTTCATCAGGCCAAACTAGACAAGATGATGTCCTCAAGTTCATTCCAAAAACACATCTCTTTTTTGTAGAGTTTTGGAAAAACAGCCTGGGAAAACTGAGCCACTATGGAATTCCCCAGTGGGAAGGGGTTCCCCAGACCAAATCCACTCTACATAAGGGAAGTATGTCCCCAGGTGACCTCAACAGGAATATCATCTCAACTAGTTCACCCCCATAAGGGTTCCCTTACCCTCAGCATCAGAATTTCAAGGGTTACCAGAAGATGCTGGGGGAAGGGGAAGACAGAGAAGATTAATCTCTACCAGTTGTCCCATGTTCATATGATCCAACTCCTCAAAATACAGGCCATGCCCAACAAACTCACTGTCTACTGTATACAATAACACAAAAAGTATTTTTTAAAAATGAACTAAAACAAGAGACTGTAGAAGGTAGCATATTGCATGGATTTGTTTAGTGAGAGATACTGCTTTATATGTGAATTGGTGGCCTTTAAACGAATATGAAGAATCCCATGCTATTTTCCTGACAGAGATTCCTGGCGCAGGTTAATTAATGTAGTTATATATCACTCGATGCTGCTTCAAATGCGGCAGAGTTGGCATTTCCATGTAGGATAAATATACAAGCCACGTGCGGATCAATCCATGTGATAATGTCACATATATCTATTTCCCAGCAGTGAACTATAGCACCTCTATTAATGTATCTGCGGCAGGGCGGATTTGGGCAACGATCACACATGATGTATGATCCGATGTGACAAGCTGCAATCAACACGTGGTTTGGATTCCCTTTTTTCCTATGCAAAAGTTGCTGTGTAGGAAATTGATTATATTCAAAGGAGCTCTTAGAGTGTAGTAATGCATTAAAGAGCCCGATGGTGTCCCATTTGTCATATGTAATCTGTGCTACCAATTTCGGTCTGAACCCAAATTAATCTAACAACCACCTCATTAACTTTTAAAAACCCATACTTCCATGTAAGGTTAATTATAGACCTGTTGTGCTATTATGGATGTACTAGCAACTTTGGATTCAGTTCTGCATAGTTATCTAGATGTAAATCCCATTGATATTTTTTTACCCAGACAATTATGTGCTTTCTCAGAGTAGATCCAGATGAACCTATGAAATTGTGACAGCAGTTTGCGGCATTTTTATAGGGGGTCAGGGACATGGTGACTTTAAAGTGATTACTTGGACACATCTATTTGTCTTCAGGCCATCTCTTTAAAAACATACAAAATGTGGGTTAAGAGAACATAAGAGAAGCCATGTTGGATCAGGCCAATGGACCATCCAGTCCAACACTCTGTGTCACACAGTGGTGAAAACCCAGGTGCCACCAGGAGATCTACCAGTGGGGAGAGAACTTCAGAAGTCCACCTGCTGTTGCCCCCCAAGCACCATTTTGCATTCTAAACCACTGCCTACGAGCTATATGTAGCTCTGCCCACTGTACCTGATTCTTCGTCTGATGAAGTGTGCCTGGAGCACACAAAAGCTTACATTCTGAATAAAACTTTGTTGGTCTTAAAGATGCACTTGACTCCAACTTTGTTCTACTGCTTCAGACCAACACGGCTGCTCACTTGGATCTATCTACAAAAAAAGAGGAGTAGCCATGTTAGTCTGACTGTAGCAGTAGAAAAGACCAAGAGTCTAGTAGCACCTTAAAGGCTAAAAACATTTGTGGCAGGTGACGAGTTTTTGTGAGTCTTCTTCAGATGCAGCTAGAACGTGAGTCCATCTGACCTTATATCTTGGAGAGTGGAGTGATTTCAGATGCTGAAATTACAACGGCAGGTGAATGACAATGACTCTGCTCCAACATCTTCTCAGGTGAAGGTCTTTCACATCACCTCCTGACAGATCTTTTAACTGGAAATGCCAGAGATTGAATCTGGGACATTCTGCATGCCAAGCAGATGCCAATGTCCCTGTAAAATAATTGCAAAATGCCGCTGTATAGATCTATGGCACGTCCTCATTTGAGTTCTGGTCACCGTATCTCCAAAAGGACATTGCAGAGCTGGAAAAAAGTATAGAGGAGGGCGACTAAGAGGATGAGGGGGTTGGAGCACTTTCCCTATGAGGAAAAGCTGAAGGGTCTGGGACTTTTCGGTTTAGAAAAGAGATGACTAAGGGGAGACATGGTTGAGGTTTATAAAATTACTAGTAATAAGGCCCGTTGTGGTGAGAAAAAAAAAGAGCTCCAGAAAGAGGCTCTGGGCAAGTGCCCCCCTCACCCTTGCTGTCTTCCCACCCAAGGTTTAGGCTTCTTCAATTTATATCTCGCCCTCCCCGACAATGCAGGCACAGGGCGGCTCCCAATTCATAATAAAACTATAATGAAACATTTAAGTGAAAACATTACGTTAAAACAATTCGGTGCTGATTTCAATACAATTTAAAGGTGGCATTCAGTGGTCTTAAAACATCCATTCTGATCTAATACCTCAGCGATGGCTGTCTTTTCAGTTAAATGCTAGCTCAAATAGCATAGTCTTACAGGCCTTGCAGAGCTGGGCAAGCGAAGGTATTCACTCCCCCTAAACTTGGTGTCTTCCCACTCACCCCTGTCTGAGGTCCCACCCCTCCTCAAACCCCGCCCTCTCCAGACTCCACCCCTCAAATCTCCAGGAATTTCACCACCTGGAGTTGGCAACCCTATCTGCATGATTTTTGTCATGCTATGACACCACAGCAAATTCACCCTGAATGCTCAAGGCCGGGATACTTGTGCAGAGCTTCTTTCTAGAGCCCTTTGTATTCATTCCCTCAACAGGCCTTATTCCTAGTGTATAATAATTTTCAGAGGACTCTTTGAGCTATGTAGAGAATATAAATGGCTACTTCACCACTTCTAATGCAAGTTCATGGGAGCTGCTTTAATTACTGGCTTAAACTACAATCGATACCTGAAGATAGATTGCTTCAAATGTGCTGGGGCTGAACAGCAGCAAAATTGATGCTGCCAAACAAGTTTCATGGGCCAAAAATCTAAATTGTTCAACTACTTGATGGTGATTTTTTTTTTTCTCCCATCATGGTGCAATTTACTTGCCAATCTGATCTGCTAAAAGGGGGGTTGCATTTTAATCCCAAACAGCTTGTTGCTTGGTTTTGCAATGACTAGCTTTTAATTTCAGGTGCAAATTTGAATCTCATGTTCTGAGGTCTTTAACTGGAGATGCTGGCAACTGAACCTGGGATCTTCTGCCTCCCCTAAGACCCCTTTCCCCCGGGCTTATTAGGATGTTTGTTGTAAAAGTCTTTAATTAAAGCCTTGCAGTTGGTATTTTTGGAACTGATCCACTCGGCCTGACTTAATGGGAAATGAGTTCATTTGATGAGATAGAACAGTTCACCACGTTTGATCCTGGCATCAAGGATTTCCTGCACTTCATGATGAATCTGACCACGAACCGGAGTTGGGGGTGGTGGTTTCATCTGGGGGTGCCAATGCGGGGTCCAGGGTCCTTCTTCAAGTAACTAGTGTGGAAACAAGGGTGGACATGTTTCAGGGTTTTTGGCAGTTCCAGTTCAATAGTTACCTTATTTATAATCCTTCTGATTGAGAAAGGTCCCAAATATTTAATCCCCAATTTTTCACAGTTCTGCGCATTAGGCAAGTGTTTGGTTGAAATGTACACCTTGTCCCCCACTGCTAAGTCTCAAAGTTCAGAGTGTTTTTGTCATATTGGGTTTTGTAGGCTTCTTGCGCCTTCTGTAGTTTCTTGCTAATAATTTCCCAACCTCCTGCTATCCCTTGCCACCATTCAGTAAAGTCTGCGGGGGCTGATGAGGGGGGAGCAAGTTCAGGGAATGGTTTGCTTTCATATCCATACACCGCTTGGAAGGGGCTCACTTTAGTGGCGCTATGCACGCTGTTGTTGTAAGCATACTCTGCAAAGGGTAGTAGAGTCACCCAATTGTCCTGTTAGAAGGACGTATAGCAACATAAGAACTCTTCAAGCACTGCGTTGGTGCGTTCCATCTGCCCATCTGTCTGTGGGTGGTAGGCTGAGCTGAGCCCTTGCCCCGTACCTGCTAGTTCACAGAGGTGTGACCAAAATTTGGCAACGAATTGTGGGCCGTGGTCGGAGATCACCTTAGCGGGGAAGACATGCAGCCTAAAGATGTGTTGATCCAGTTGCTTGGCCGTGGAGAGTTGCTCACACGACACGGAATGAGCCTGCTTAGAGAAAGCGTCCACTACCACCCTGATCACTGTCTTCCCCATCGAGGAGGTAAGTCAGTTATAAAGTCCATGGATTTGCATTCCCAGGGGTGTGAGGCGGGGGGAAGAGGTTGCAAGTGGCCCGGCGGCAACTCCTTGGGTCAGCCATAGCTCTGGCAGAGGTTGTCCTTGAAAGGGCAGCTGCTGTGAAAGCCCTCTCAGGTCCACCCACCTCACAGGGTGTCTGTTGTGGGGGATGAAGATAAAGGAGATTGTGAGCCACTCTAAGACTCTGAAATTTGGAATGGAGGGTGGGATATAAATCCAATATCTTCATCATCATCTTCTTCTTTTATCCTGCTCTGAGACTTAGATTCAGCATGGACAGCGGGATATAAATCCAATCTCATAATCTTCTTCTTCTTCTATCCTGCCGCATCCCGCAAGTGGGACTTAATTGTGATGAAAATGCTGGCTGGATCTAACCCTATGCATGTTACATTTCTCTATGCCTTATTGCTGCTTCAACATCCAACATTGCCCTTATTTGCCTTCCGATACATCTCGTTCATAATTTCTTAAGATCCATCTCAGCCTGATTGTCACTTGGGGAAGAAAAAAAAAACTTTTCTGCCCACAAAAGTGTTATTTCGGTGAGCTTCCCTGTTCAGAACACTGATTCACTGCAAAATTCATGCAATCTAAATGTTCTCCTTCGGAGAAAACACTTTGAAAGGCTTACACCTTTATTTTTGACACCGGGCCTTAGCAGCTCTTTGTCCATTACTGCAAATGCTTTTATTGACCTACTGGGCAGCCCCTGGAGCTCAAACAGCAGTTTATAGCAAACAAGACACATGAAATGCGGGCAGTCTCTTGTCTTCTTTTTTGAGTGCCAATTTCTTAACAGACAAACTTGTGTTTACAGGAGCTGTTGCAGGTTTATCAGAAGAAAACCCCTTTGCCCCTACTGTTCGATCGCCTTCAGTTTTGCTATATTGTTTTGGGTTTTTTTTCAGATTATACTCCTATAAAGCAATTATTATCCAAAACCACATGAAGAGAGGTCATTTTGCAAAAAAATTACTATTTTTAGATTGAGATAGAACAAAGTTTGCGTCTAGTTGAAACTTTCAAACGAACAAAGTTTTATTTTGGGTCTAAGCTTTCACGTGCATGCTCACTTCTTCAGAAACATTGAAACAGGACTTCTTCAACCTTTACATATAGAAAGGGCAGGGTTAGCATACCCAGAATTAAACTTTGCTGGACTTAAAGGTGCCACTGGACTCAAACTTAGTTCTCAAATCTGTTGTTAATTTTTTTTTATTGGTTTGCTAATTTGCTGCCTGCTGGAGAAGACTCTTGAGAGTCCCTCGGACTGCAAGAAGATCCAATCAGTCAGTCCTAAGGGAAATCAACCCAGACTGTTCCCTGGAAGGTCAGATGCTGAAGCTGAAGCTCAAATACTTTGGCCTCCAAATGAGAAGGAAGCACTCCCTGGAGAAGATCCTGATGCTGGGAAAGACAGAAGGCAAAAGAAGAAGGGGACGGCAAAAGATGAGATGACTGGACCATGAAATTAAAAGACATTTGCTCCTTGGGAGGACAGCTATGGCAAAACCAGACAATATAATAAAAAGTAGAGACATCACCCTGCCAACAAAATCCATATAGTCAAAGCTATGGTATTCCCAGTAGTAATATATGGCTGTGAGAGTTGGACCATAAGGAGGGCCAAGCACAAAAGAATAGATGCTTTCGAGTTATGGTGCTGGAGGAGAATCTTGAGAGTCCCTTGGACTGTGAGAAGATCAAATCAGTCAGTCCTAAGAGAAATCAACCCAGACTGTTCACTGGAAAGTCAGATGCTGAAGCTGAAGCTCAAATACTTTGGCCACGAAATGCGAAGGGAGCACTCCCTGGAGAAGATCCTGATGCTGGGAAAGACAGAAGGCAAAAGAAGAAGGGGAGGGCAAAAGATGAGATGGCTAGACAGGATTACCGATGTAAGTAACACAAATTTGAGCAGACTTCGGAGGATGGTGAAAGACAGGAGGGCCTGGCGTGACTTGGTCCATGGGGTCGCAAAGAGTCGGAATCAACTGTGCAACTGAACAACATCAATTTGCTGCCATCCACAGGTCTTACCAACTGTGTTTATCCAATTTTAGCTATATTTATTGCTTAGTTACTTATGCATTTTGACTGTAATTAGCCCTTCTTGGCAATTAGCCCCCCCTCCATACACACATATGTAAGCCTGAGGGAGTCCGTTTGGTGTACTGTCTAAGTGCATAGACTCTTACCTGGGAGAACTGGGTTCAACTCTCCACTCCTCCATTTGCAGCTACTGGAATGGCCTTGGGTTAGCCACAGCTCTCACAGAGTTGTCCTTGAAAGGGCGGCTTCTGTGAGATTTCTCTCAACCCCACCTACCTTACAGGGTGTCTGTTGTGGGGGAGGAAGGTCAAGGCGATTGTAGGCCACTCTGAGACTATGACCATTTTCGCACTAGACCTTTAATCCTGGTTTAGCCCTGTCCCCAAGCTGACATTCTACACTAGAATCATAGAGCATAGAATGTCAGTTTGGGGAAGGGGCTAAACCAGGATTAAAGGTCTAGTGCAGGCGTAGGGAACATTGTTTTTGCCTACAACTCCCATCAGCCCCAGCCAGCATGACCAATGGCTTGGGCTGATGGGAGTTGTAGGGAAAAAACATCTGGAGAGCCAATGTTCCCTATTCCCGGTCTAGTGTGAAATTAGTCTATGAAATTCCAAGTGAAGGGCTGGATATAAATCCAGTATCTTCTTCTTCTCCTCCTCCTCCTCTTACAAACAATAGGTGAATGCCAGAGTTTCCTTCCTAAATTTCACTAAAGGACCTTAAATGGTTATATTTCCCCTTGTCTGATATATGCTGCATCATATTAAAAGGAAGAACCACTGAGAGAATAAATCCTGGCTGTCCTTCTGAAGGTTTTGCAATACACAAGCACCAGATGTGTACTAAAAATAATAGCATCTTGATAAATGGCAGATGCCTATCTCGTCACACCGTAGTCTATAGCCAGCTGTTGCCCATGCCCTGGGTCATCTCGCCATAATTACTCTGGTCTCTCATTATCCATACACCTGTGGTGGGCCACATCTGGATGAATACAACTCCAGAGGCCATTTAAATAGTTTACAAATATTTTCTAAAAACACTTAGAATGTCACTCATCTCTTATTATAAGTTTCTAGTTCTCATGACTTAAAGGTAAAGGTAGTCCCCTGTACAAGCACCAGTCATTTTCGACCCTGGGGTGACGTTGCTTTCACAATGAGCGTTTTCGCACTGACCTTAATCAGGAGCGACGTCCCTCTTCACCGCGCAGCGTCTGCGCGGATTTCACACTAATTGCTCCGCAGAACCCGGAAGAGCCGCAAAGTCCCACAACTTTTGCGTCGCAAATGTAAACTGGCCAAAAAACAGTTTACATTTGTGACACAAAAGCCGCGGGACTTTGCGGCTTTTCCGGGTTCTGCGGAGCAATTAGTGCGAAATCCGCGCAGACGCTGCGCGGTGAAGAGGGACGTTGTTCCCGATTAAGGTCAGTGCGAAAACGCTCAATGTTTTCATGGCAGACTTTTTATAGGGTAGTTTGCCATTGCCTTCCCCAGTCATCTACACTTTCCCCCCAGCAAGCTGGGTGCTCATTTTACCAACCTCGGAAGGATAAAAGGCTGAGTCAACCTGGAGCCGGCTACCTGAACCAGCTTCTGCTGGGATCAAACTCAAGTCGTGAGCAGAGGGCTCTGACTGCAGTACTGCAGTTTTACCACTCTGCGCCGCGGGGCTCTTTTCTCATGACTTACATGATCACAAAAGCATAATCTTTTTTTATTCATGATAAGGACCTACTGAAATATGGGATCACATCTAAGGAAGTTTGCTAGTGTTATCAGACTGCCTTTTGCTTCTTTTGAGGAAAAAAAAATGGAAGAAGGGAGAATTTGTGGATCCAAGATAAATATTTGTTCTTTTTTTCAAAATACCAAAAAGAACGGGAATGTGAGCCAGTAAATTCAAGTCAGTCAAATAAAGTACTTCTCCATGCAACACATTATTATCATGTGGAATTCAGTGCCTCATTATGTCATAAAGCTAGTTATTAGATATATGAAGACCTTTTGGAATATAGGTCATTGGGTGGAATAATGCAACTACTTAATTTGTATATTGGTGTCAAGTACTGCACAGTCTTCATTAATGAGGACCTCTATGTTTGCTGAATTATAGAAAACTTTTTCACTGAATGAGGCTGTTATATAACAAGCCTTCGTCTGGTAGAACTAAGAATACAGGTAAAGGCAGTCAGATATAGTAGCTGAGCCAGACGGTTACCCATTTGAGCAATAAGAGCCTTCGCCCCCACCACCAATGAAGCAACACCCTCCCCCACCAGCTTCTGTTCCAGTTAGAGCCAGCCACAACCAAGCAATGGTCTCTGAGAGTAGTTGACCTTGATACCAAGGTGTACCAGCAGGGGTGGAATTCTAGCAGGAGCTCCTTTGCATATTAGGCCACACACCCCTGATGTAGCCAATCCTCCAAGAGCTTACAAGGCTCTTTTTTTGTAAGCTCTTGGAGGATTGGCTACATCAGGGTGTGTGGCCTAATATGCAAAGGAGCTCCTGCTAGAATTCCACCCCTGTGTACCACATACCTCAGGGTGAGAAAAGGCTACTTGTAAATTTCACAGCCATAACGGCCCTATTCACACAGCATGTTGAGTCCATGTTAAACTGACCCGGTTCTGTTCTGACTATCTTTGTTCCGGATATTATCGAGCAGACTGCTATACTGCAATGCGAATCCATCTTCTGCTGTCCACACAATGGCACCATGCAGTTCTTTTTTTCTTCCACTATTATGCATATGTGCACATTATGCGCATGCACACATTATGCACATGCACACATATCCGCATATTATTTGGTTATGTAGTTATGCAAATATCGCTAAGTAGTAAAAAAAAAATGGCAACTGTAAGCCGGATATCTGAGGCTCTTTTTGCTCTGGGACAGCCTTCAGACATCCGGAAGTTGGTTAATATCGCAGCAGAACTATCCAGATGGAGAAAACTACGAGGTGAAACTGGAGAACTCAAAAAACACTGCAAAGGAGAGGTAACAAAATAATCCGGTTCCGAGAAGGATTGGGGAGGCTACCACGAGTTAATTCCGGGAGGCAGACATTGCTGTCTGATCAGCCACTTTAAATCCGGAGGGAAACTGCAGTGACATCTGATTATACTGTGCGTCTGAACAGGGCCAACATATGTGACTAGCTAGCCAGCTATTCTAGCACCAATAGCACAGTATTACTTTAATCAGGACCAATATGGAAGTGCTCACGGCAAGGAGACTCCTTGACAATTGGGAGGATTTTGTTTTTGACAATTATGTAATCATACATAGCTAGTTTGCCTACTGTAACCTTGGTAGGTTGCGTGGTTTCTAGGTCCCTTCTGGCAATTGGTGGGGAATGAGGAGGGAGTCACAGTGACCTGGATGGAGGCTCAATCGATGTGATGCTTCCGTGTCACTTCTGACGTGACCCAGAAATAATATTATCACACATTGGTGTCAGGGTAATGCTCTGGTATCTGGGCAAAAACTCTACGGCAAGTTTGGCTCCTACCATAGAGTTTTTGACCAAACACCAGAGCTTTGCCCTGACTTTGCTGACCTGATGATGTCACTTCCACGTCGCATCAAAAGTGTGGTGGCAGACATGTTCCTGCAACATTGATTGGGCCTCACCCCACCTAAAGCACATTACAGTAGACAACCTTGTGTGACCCAACTGGCTGAAATTTAAAAGAAAAGAGATCATACACACCAATTGAGAACAGCAGAAGGCACATCTAGCAACATTATCAAGCTGCCATTTAACTGAGCCAGCTCTCAGCTGCCTCCCTCAGAGTTTTGATCATGCTTTAGAAGCTATCCTCTTTGTGGTCCGGACCAGTTATGCATCTAGGAAGTGGCCTTACTCTGCTGCTACATCCAGCCAAATTATGATGGTCCTTGGTACACTAGCAGCCCTCAAACGCTCAGAAAGAAGTGTTTTTGCTTTTTTTGATATAAGTACCTAGGGTTACCAATCCCCAGTTGGGAGTAGGAGATTCCCCATTTTGGAGTCCCTCCCCCCATTTCAGAGTTATCAGAAAGCAGGGGAGGACGGTATGTCTTCTGGGCACTCCGTTCTACCCTATGGAGACTGAGTCCCATAAGATATAATGGAGAATTGATCCATGGGTATCTGGGGCTTGGGGGGCGGGGCGGTGCTGGCTTTTGTGGTAGATGCACCAAATTTTCTGCATAACCTCCAGTGCTTCTCCTCAAAACACCTCCCAAGTTTCAAAAAGTTTGGACCCAGGGGTCCAATTCTATGAGCCCTCAAATAAAGTGCCCCTATCCTTCATTGTTTCCAAATGGAGGGAAGGCCTTTAAAAGGCACACAATCCCTTTAGATATGATGGCCAGAACTCCCTTTGGAGTTCAATTATGCTTGTTCCTGGGTCCACTCCCCAAGTCCCCAGATATTTCTTAAGTTGGACCCGGCAACCCTAAATACAACAGAAGATGTCAAGGATTCAGCATGTGCCATTCTGCATGTGGATCATTTGGTCTTCCACTGGGACCCGATCTCAAAATTCTCTTAACATTTCATCTCTCCAGTCATGCAAGAAGAGCTGGTCTCACTCTGCAGTGGCCACTGAACTTCTATTCTTTCCCCTTTCCAATAAGCGGCTGCTGCTTACTGCTTTCCTTGTCCTGACCATACATGAAACTCCAAAGCTCTCTTAAACAGAATTCCTTTAAAATGGAAATAATCTGAATGAACAGGCAGGCCTCATTTTGGGCGGGAGCTCAAGGAGTGGAGCTCCAGAACCTCTAAATTTTATTGTGCTCTTTATCTCTTACCCCCTCCCCCCCACACACACACACACACCAAAAATACTTGCTTCTGGGCTCCATTGTTCAAACCCCCTATGATAATTTTGCTGATTGATGAACTGTCTAATATTTTTCCTCACAAAAAAATGGGAAAATAACCAAAACGTATGAAGCAGATAGAAGGAAATCTTCCTCATGCCACTGTGGCCGCATAGGAGAAAGAAATTTTAAAAGTATGATGGGAGTAAGGTTTTATGAATTATAATTCAAGAGGCATTTTAAGGTAGATGCTGAGCTGATCCAATTTAGTCCACCTTCCGGTGATGTCAGGGGGGTGTGGCATATGCAAATGAGTGGTGCTTATGAGCTCCAGCACCTCTTTTTCTACAAAACGACCCCCGTGAACAGGTAATGTGGAGGAAAGGAACCACCCAGTAGACCTCAGTGAATCTCTGACATGGAGAACATTTCCAGAATTCAGTTAGGTGCAAGTTCATTTTCAAATTACCTCAGCGAGCTCTATTTCTCTACAGAGGCTTTTGGGGATACAATATTAAGCCCATGGTTACAAGACTTTGCTTGTAGGTAGGACCCTGGGGAAATCTTCCCCGAACTGGAACAAGTTGTCTCTGTAGCAGGAGGCAGGTGTAGCAGCCCCTGAAACAAATGACATTGTGATACATTGAGTAGCAAATATGGAAACGGTGCGACCGTTTCTGGACCGCTGGGGGAAGAAAATGAAGGGGCTTTTCAAGCCCGAGGAATGTTCATTTACCAACACAATGAAATATTGTCTTTGCCCAGCAGGTTCGACGAGTGCCAGGTGCTACTCACAGTATCGCCTCGGAATTTATGGATTTCCTTCCCCAGGTGAGGGCGAGCAGCAGATGTACGGGCTATGTAGGGGAAAGCAAAGAGCCTTTAATTAGCAATCAGAGGGCTGTTAATTTCTTTGAGCTGCTGAGGCTGATGGAGGTAACGTGGGCAGAGAGGAGGCGGTTGTCTCGCTTCTCAGCGGGTGAAACCCACAGCTCCTGAGTCGATGCACCACATTGTGTCAGCAAATCACTAAAAGAAAATATAGAGTCATATTTTGTTCTACAAACCTGAAGGACTTTTGGTTTCTGGCTCCTCTGGAAAATCCCGACCGAGGATCAGAATTCACAGCCGAGGTATCCTTCGTTGAACCCAATTTTGGAAACAGCATGAGCTGAATTCATTGCAATCAGTGTTTCCTCTAAGCTGAGTTAGTGTTAGTGTGAGCTAGTTCACAGTTTTCTAGCCTCCAGCTCACACATTTTTGTCTTAGCTCAGGAAAAAATGGCCCCAGAGCAAACTATTTTATGCAGGAGCTCACCAATTGAATGACAGTAGCTTACAAAGTAGAATTTTTGCTCACCACTTAGAGCAGGGGTGGGGAACCTCTATCCTGAGGGCCGTATGTGGTCCTTGAGGTCACCTGGTGTGGCCCTTGGGGATTGCTGGGCTGAACCAAGCCATGTGGCAGCCTCTCTGGGGCCTGGCTGGCCAGCGAGGATCGTGGCTGGCCAGTCAGAATTACTGCAGGGTTTGGAAAAGTTGCTGTCACAGTTCAGTTTGCACTTGATTATCCCAGAGGGTGTGGCCTAATATGCTAATGAGTGTGTGACCTAATATGCTAATATTAGGAGATGTGGTCTAATATGCTACTGAGTTCCTGCTGGGTTTTTTAAATATATATTAAAAATATGCATTTGCCTAGGGCAGCAGGCCGGGTGTGTGTGTGCCAGATTGGGCTCTCCCCACATGACTTCAAATAGAAAAACAATTGTTTGTATTAATGTTGCCGGCCTGAATCATTCTCCCTTGGCAGAGCACTGTTTTTTAAGTTGATAATTTTTTATGGCCCGCAAATGGTGTTATAAATGGTCCTTGGCAGAAAAAAGGTTCCTCACCCCTGACTTACAGGGAGTATTGATTGCAATCATACCTTCTTTTCGAGATGGCGGTGGGGAGGGATGATGAAACTCGGGCCCCACCATGATCTGCCAGGCTTTATGTACTAATCTGGCCAAATCCTCCAGGTGGAAGCTGTATTTCTTCTGAAATTACAACTGATCTCCAGACTACAGAGGTGTGTTCCTCTGGAGGAAATAGTAGCTTTTGAGGGCCAACTCCATGATATATCGTACTGTGAAGTTCTTACATATGCAGTTTTGCAAAAACCCAATGTGAGCTTGCTTGGCACATATTTACATCTGTCCGGTATGAAGCAACCTGGGTAATCAGCTCGCATTTGTCCATCACCTTTGAACAGGGCTCCAAGAACTTATAGGGCTCTGAGACCGCCTCGGCGAGGAGGGCGGGATATAAGTGGAACAAAATAAATAAAAATAAATAAATTAGTACAAGGCCTACTGTATGCTTCAGGAGGATTGGCTACATCAGGGAGTGAGGCCTAATATGCAAAGGATTGCACTGTTAGACAGTGGGAGGAATTGTGTGCTTCTATATTAAGATCATACACATCTACATGCAGGGCGTATCATCAACCACACCAAATCAAATGCCGGCAGAACATTCACAATGTACCTGAGAAGCGTTTAGAACACCACAAGTGGGAAATGTGAATAATTTTCAAATGAGACATCAAATTACCGATCTTCAAAATATTATGCTAAAATGTGATGTTGGGGACCATTTCCATGAATGCGCTCGACTTTTCTAAGTCGTCCTAGGTAGGAAATGGCATCAACCACATATTGAAGGCTGGGAATGAGAGTTGGGGCAATGTAGAAATTATGGACTTGTATAGGTAAGACGTATTTGATTCTTTTGAAAAATGGCCTGTACCTGCAAACACTGTGCTTTCTTTGAGTCTTCCATTTTAGAATGTACCAAGGATCCTGAAAGAGATGGTGCCTCCGTGGTAGAGCATCCGCTTGGGAAGCAGAAGGTCCCAGGTTCAATTCCCAGCATCTCCAACTAAAAAGGTTCCAGGCAAGTAGGCGTGAAAAACCTCAGCTTGAGACCCTGGAGAGCCATGAATGGGGCTGTGGCTCAGTGGTAGAGCATCTACTTGGGAAGCAGAAGGTCCCAGGTTCAATCCCCGGCATCTCCAAAAAAGGGTCCAGGCAAATAGGTGTGAAAAACCTCAGCTTGAGACCCTGGAGAGCCGCTGCCAGTCTGAGAAGACAATACTGCCTTTGATGGACCGAGGGTATGATTCAGTAGAAGGCAGCTTCATATGTTCATATTACTGAAAAGAATACAATCCGAGAGAGGTCACTATGATGGATAACACAGCAAAAAATACAAGCTAGTGACCAATTTACTAAAAAAATATATAGAAACCAGTCCAAATGTCCAAACCATGTACATCTGTGGGTGTGGCCTAAGGTATGTTGGCAGCACTACTTGAGCCCTTAGAGTACGTATCCTGGAGCACAGCAGCAGACTTAGGAACCACGTGACTGAAGCTCCTATGGTCAGCCATTTTATGCAAAAGAATCATGACTGTCAAGATTTTTGTTTTTTCACCTTATATCCAGTGGAACTTCAAAGTAAGCAGACTTCCATTGGGTACAATGTTAAGACTTTATTTGACAATCCAAAGGTTCTGAGCATGGATACATTGGAACTGATGCTCTCTCCTTGAAGCATAGATATTTTAACTAGGAGCACGTCAAAGGCTTTCTAAACAAAACTACATCCCCACAATACAGTGATACATTTCACACATTTGCTTTCTCTTATCTTATTGTGGTTCCCTTTCCCACAGGGCCAGTTCAGCTAGCTGCCCCTGAGGCATTTTATCTTCAAAGGATCGCTGCATTTGTTAGTACCAAGGACAGGAAATCACAGCGGGGTTAGCAACAGCTTTGCTTCTACTTTGATATGCAAGGCTTCTATTTGGGGTTAGTAGCAAATGTTAGAAAACGGAGTCAGTTATGTCAAGTAACTCATTGCAGTTTGAATACAGTATTATATCATAACAGTAAGCTTTCCATTGTCTGACAATATGAACAAACAGATAGAAATGAAGACGGGCACAAGATCCTGCTGCAAAAAGAGGCGTACTGGATACACCAGTTGAATTTGGAGGGACGGTGGCTCAGTGGCTCAGTGGTAGAGCGTCTGCTTGGTAAGCAGAAGGTCCCAGGTTCAATCCCTGGCATCTCCAAAAAAGGGTCCAGGCAAATAGGTGTGAAAAACCTCAGCTTGAGACCATGGAAAACCGCTGCCAGTCTGAGAAGACAATACTGACTTTGATGGACCAAGGGTCTGATTCAGTAGAAGGCAGCTTCATATGTTCATATGTTCATAATTGCATTTCTCCATATGGACTGAATATGACCAAAGATTTGACATGTTTTTTATGAATGGTCTTCTTTATAATATTATGAGTGCTGTGCATAATTTGGCTGTGTGCTAACACATTTTTGTATAAATTATGTGATTTGACATTCTTTGTATGGAATGTCATTCTTTGGGGGGGTGGGGGGTGGGCTCCCTCTGGGAATCCTACCCCCCCAGGGAAAGTGCATGCGCAATACATAGCCTCTCCTCTCCCGGTGTAGTGAACACCGCATGGTCACTGTCTAGCTATGCCTGGCAGATGGTCACTGCAATGGCCTCTCCTGCATTACTGCATCCGTAGCAACACCTTCTCGCTGGTCCCCCCCGTTTTCACAGAGTTTGCTACGTCATGGTGCGACCGAATGTCCGGCGGTATAACCGGATGGGCAGGCTGGGCCCACCAACCTCGCCAGCCTAAGAGAAGGAAAACTCTAACATCAAACCCGGGCAGATAGAGCTCGTTAATGTAACACCTACCACCTGGAGGACTCGCTGCCGGCGTCCCGGCTTACTGGGCCATGGCAGATGACCCCCAGGTGAAAGGGTGGAGCCAGTACCGCGCACACTGCGCTTCACCTAAAAAATTCCTCTGCGCAGGCCTGAAGGGCATATCCACATACACAACCCACAACGCATCAAGTCCTGCAGCGATGGGCAAGGGGCGAAACGGCAGGTGGAAGGTGCCACTGGAAGCCGCAGTCCCGATCCTGCATGTAGGCGGTTCAAGGTATTGGTCGCCTGATGCTAACCCGGAGACGAAAGCATTTTTCGGCAGCACCCTGAACGACCAAGCAGCCTTATCTAGGGACAGCACTGCTTGCTCCACACGGAGAGGGGCCTAGAAAAGGTGGCCTAAACAAAGCTCGTCTCCCCCACCCCAGTTGGCTAGCCGCGGTCAACGGGCATCCTTACTTGCGGTCGAAAAATAACAACAAAGAAAAGGCATGCACCTGCCTCACAAAGTGTGCAAAGACTAAAGCTTGCGTGTTGGAACATCAGAACCATGCTTGACACAGTAGGCAGTGGTCGCCCTGAACGACGCTCTGCTCTAGTTGCCCACGAACTTCTCAGGTTGAATATCGACATAGCAGCTCTCAGTGAGGTCCGTTTCCCTGAGGAAGGTAGTCTTCAAGAACACGGTGCTGGCTATACCCTCTACTGGTCGGGTAAGTCAAAGGCTGAGAGCCGCCTTTCTGGCGTTGGCTTCATGGTCAGGATCTCCATTGCCTCCAAACTCAAAAACCTGCCAACAGGTCACTCAGATCGCATCATGTCCATGCGCCTCCCACTTCAAAACAAGCAGCATGCAACACTCTTCAGTGTGTATGCCCCAACCCTTCAAGCAGATCCTGCAGAAAAGAACAAGTTCTATGCTGATCTACGCAACCTCGTACGGAAGACCCCTACAGAGGACAAGGTGATCATCCTTGGCGACTTCAATGCCAGAGTAGGTAAAGACGCAGAAGCCTGGAAAGGAGTACTTGGCAAACACGGCATTGGCAACTGCAATGACAACGGGCGCCTCCTACTAGAATTCTGCATGGAGCACCAGCTCACCATCACCAACACTATCTTCCAGCAGAAGAACAGTCTGAAGACAACCTGGATGCACCCACGGTCCAAGCATTGGCACCTTATCGACTACATTCTGGTGCGCCAGAGAGACCTTCGAGATGTCTTACACACCCGAGTAATGCCCAGCGCAGAATGTCATACGGATCATCGTCTTGTACGCTGCAATCTCCGTCTTCACTTTAAACCCACACCCAGGAGAGGAGGTATCCCTCGGAGGAAGTTTCAGGTTGGCAGCCTCCAGTCAGCCGAAGTTAAAGCTGCCTTCCAGGCAAAACTCCAGTCAAGAATTGAGGACCCCAGTTGCCCCACAGACCCTTCTCCAGAAGCACTCTGGGAACACCTAAAAACTACCGTCCTGCAGATCTCTGAAGAAGTCCTCGGGTTCTCCACAAGGAAGAACAAGGACTGGTTTGATGAGAACAATCAAGAGATCCAAGAATTACTGGCAAAAAAGAGATCTGCCTACCAAGCACATCTTGCTCAGCCCTCCTGTCCTGGGAAAAGAGCAACCTTTTGCGCTGCATGTAGCAACCTCCAGCGCAAGCTTCGAGACATTCAGAACGAGTGGTGGACCAAGCTTGCAGAGAGAACCCAGCTGTGTGCAGACACTGGTGATTTAAGAGGGTTCTACGAAGCCCTGAAGGCAGTATATGGTCCATCATATCAGGCTCAGAGTCCCTTGCATAGTGCAGACGGCCAAGTGCTCCTCACAGACAAGGCATCCATACTGAACCGGTGGTCGGAGTATTTTCAGGTTCTCTTCAGTGCCAACCGTGTAGTTCAAGATTCAGCAATCCACCTCACCCCACTTCAACCGGTGAAAACAGAGTTGGATGAGATCCCCACCCTAGAAGAGACTGTTAAAGCCATCAAGCAACTGAAAAGTGGCAAGGCAGCGGGAGTTGATGGAATTCCACCAGAGATCTGGAAGCATGGGGGCACAGTACTACATAGCTCACTTCACAAAGTACTTGTCACCTGCTGGGAACAAGGCAAATTACCACAGGACTTTCGCGATGCAATCATCATCACCCTATACAAGAACAAAGGGGAAAAGTCAGACTGCTCCAACTACCGGGGGATAACCCTGCTCTCCATCGCAGGCAAAATCCTTGCCAGAATACTCCTGAACAGACTGGTGCCCGCCATTGCAGAAGAACTCCTCCCAGAGAGCCAGTGCGGCTTCAGAGCTAACAGGAGCACCACCGACATGGTATTTGTTCTCAGGCAGCTCCAAGAGAAATGCAGGGAACAGAACAAGGCTCTGTATGTGACTTTTATCGACCTTACCAAAGCTTTCGATACCGTTAGCAGGAAAGGCCTGTGGCAAATCTTGGAACGTTTAGGATGTCCCCCAAGGTTCCTCAGCATGATCATCCAGCTACACGAAGACCAGCGAGGCCAAGTCAGACACTGCAACGACCTCTCGGAGCCCTTCCCAATAGGCACAGGTGTAAAGCAAGGCTGCGTTCTCGCGCCAACTCTCTTTACGATCTTCTTTAGCATGATGCTTCAAAGAGCCGCAGTAGATCTAGATGATGACGATGGTGTATACATCCGCTATCGCACCGATGGCAGCCTGTTCAACCTGAGGCGACTAAAGGCACACTCCAAGACAATGGAAAAACTCATCCGAGAGCTACTGTTTGCTGATGATGCTGCACTCGTCTCCCACTCGGTATCAGCTCTGCAGCATATGACGTCCTGCTTTGCAGAGGCTGCCAAGCTATTCGGCCTAGAAGTTAGTCTGAAGAAGACAGAAGTTCTCCACCAGCCTGCACCCCAGGAAGATTATCACCCCCCCTGCATCAGTGTGGGTGAATCAGTTCTGAAGACAGTCCAGCAGTTCAGCTACCTGGGGTGCATCATCTCCTCAGATGCCAAGATCGACAAGGAGATTGACAACAGGCTGGCAAAGGCAAACCGTGCATTTGGCCGACTGCACAAAAGAGTGTGGAGCAACAAGCATCTGAAAAAAGGCACAAAGATCAATGTTTACAAAGCGGTTGTGATGACAACCCTCATCTACGGCTCCGAATCGTGGGTTTTATACCGTCACCACCTGCGACTCCTTGAGCGCTTTCATCAGCGCTGCCTTCGCACCATCCTCAACATCCACTGGAGTGACTTTGTGACCAACACTGAAGTCCTCAAGCGGGCGGAGGTTACCAGCATTGAGGCACTGCTGTTGAAGACGCAGCTGCGCTGGGCAGGGCATATTTCTAGGATGGAAAACCACCGCCTTCCCAAGATTGCCCTGTATGGCGAACTCTCCACCGGCCATCGAAATAGAGGGGCACCAAAGAAGAGGTACAAGGACTCCTTGAAGAAATCCCTTAGCACCTGTCACATCAACCATCACCAGTGGTCTGACCTAGCCTCAGATCGCAAAGCATGGAGGCACACCATCCACCAGGCTGTCTCTTCCTTTGAGAACACACGCATAGCTGGTCTTGAGGACAAAAGGAGATTGAGGAAGAATCGCACTGCTACAGGACCAACCCTAAATCAGACTTTTCCCTGCAGCCGCTGTGGCCGGACCTGCCTGTCCCACATTGGTCTTGTCAGCCACCAGCGAGCCTGCAGCAAACGTGGACTGTTGCACCCTTCTTAAATCTTCGTTCGCGAAGCCAAGCCGAGAGAGAGAGTATGGAATATTTTGTATGTTGTATCTGCTGTGGACATAGTTTGTGGTGTTTGTGTCTTTTAGCATGCTGCATTAGAAATATGTCACTTTACTTTAAGAGGTTTGTGTAATGGCAGCTGTAAATGAGATGTTTGCCTTTTTAAGCATGTTTGTTGCACCATTAGGTTGCGCAAGAAGCCTCATACTGAGCTGTAGCCGATGTGAAATTGCCGTTGGAGACACTCTGCGTCCCCTTTTTTAAAAAAAAAATTATATAAAGAATCTATATAATTGAATCAATACGTAAGTATGATATATTTTTTCACTGGAAGAGGATTGGTGGTGTCTGAATGTCCTTCTGATATTTTTGTATAATATTTTCTTTTGTTAGAGGTCCCAGGTCTGATGAAGACTGGAAAGAAACAAGTTCTTCATCGATTGGCTTGTCACCACACTACTTTGGGACTTGAATGTACATGTTTTGGACATTTGGACTGGTTTCTATATATTTCTTAGTAAATTGGTCACTAGCTTGTATTTTTGTCATATTACTGAAAAGGCATTAATGGTGACAGTTTTTATTGACTTAGCTTGCTTTCATCTCTGCAAAGGTGAAGCGAAGAGTTTCTGCCACACAATTCTACCTGAATTTGTTCAGAATCTGCTAGTCCCCATGCATCTAGAGTTCTAACCTCCATAGGGAAATGTTTCACCACATGACATTCTTTTGAATCCGTCATAGGAAATGAGCAGCAGTGGGATTTTAAACGTTAATGAAATGCATCATACTGACAAATCAAATTCCAGAAGAGAATGCTCATATATAACAAATGCAAGGTTTCTGTCTACGAAGCACCTAAGAATGAGAAATCCGGGGCAGGTAAATTTTAAACTACAGCATTGATATTTGGACCTTAGGCTCTTTACATTTGGTACATGCAGGTGAGATGTTCCGCTCAGGTGTCATCAAGGAGGTGGGCCACAAGATGAGATGAGTGTTTTTTTCTAAACTTCTTGTAAACAGGGTGGGGCATTCAGTTATGGAATGAAGATGCTCGAGAATAGGGCTCTTTTTGTAGCAGGAACTCCTTTGCATATTAAGCCACACACCCCTGAGGTAGCCAATCCCCCCAGAGCTTACAGTAGGCCTTGTACTAAGAGCCCGGTAAGCTTTTGGAGGATTGGCTACATCAGGGAGATGTGGCCTAATATGCAAAGGAACTCCTGCTACAAAAAGAGCCCTGCTCCAGAATAGCACTGGAAACAAATACGATTACCAGGGGTGGAATTCTAGCAGGAGTTCCTTTGCATGTTAGGCCACACACCCCTGATGTAGCCAATCCTCCAAGAGTTTTCTTGTAAGCTCTTAATGTGAAAGACATCAGCCTGAGATTCCAGGGAATAATGGCCAGTCTGAAGAGAGAAGATGGGGCAAGGGTGTGAGTCAGTATAGGACAGCTTCATGTGTTCACATGTATTCAGTTGGAAGAAAGCTTACAAGAAAGCTCTTGGAGGATTGGCTGCATCAGGGGTGTGTGGCCTAATACGCAAAGGAGCTCCTGCTAAAATTCCTCCCCTGATGATTATGTATAAAAAAATCCAAACGGAAAATTGAATGAAGCATGGTTTATCTCTGATCCAATTTAAAAACAATACTCTGCTCCTTGTTAGGACAACTTTGTTCATGAAATTTCATTAAATAAATTGATGGCATCTGACAGGGTTGGTAGAAGTTATGAAGAGGCTGTTGAAGCCCAGAAGTTGTTTGAAGATCCATAGGGAAAAGGACAGGCTTATGGGTGAGAGAGTCAGTGAATTAGAGAAGAGAGAGAGATGGCATCATGATGCAGACTTCAGGACTTACGGACATGTTGAATTGGGAAGGGGCTCTGGCTCAGCAATGAAGAAGAAGACGACTGCAGATTTATACCCTGCCCTTCTCCCTGAATGAGAGACTCAGAGCGGCTTACAATCTCCTATATCTTCTCCCCCCACAACAGACACCCTGTGAGGTAGATGGGGCTGAGTGGACTCTCACAGCAGCTGCCCTTTCGAGGACAACTCCTGCGATAGCGATGGCTGACCCAAGGCGATTCCAGCAGCTGCAAGTGGAGGAGTGGGGAATCAAACCCGGTTCTCCCAGATAAGAGTCTGCACACTTAACCACTACACCAAACTGCTCAGCAGTACAGAAGGTCCCAGGTTCAATCTCCAGCATCTCCAATTAAAAAGACCAAGTAGTAGGCAATGTGAAAGGCATCAGCCAGAGATTCCAGGGAATCATGGCCAGCCTGAAGAGACAAGATGGACCAAGGGTGTGAGTCAGTATAAGACAGCTTCATGTGTTCACATCATGTATTCAGGTGGAAGAACCTGCTTCAAAAGACCTGCAATCTCCAAATCTGGCTAAAAGTGAATTAAGGGAGTAACTTGTGTCTGTGGCAAATGTGAGAATCTAAACTAGTAGCTCATTCCTCTTCCTCAAGGCCTTGGTGCATCCAGCCACTAATTATCGAAGACTGACAGTTCATTGAGAAGAGAAGAGGGGCACCTTGTTTTGATTCAGTAGTGTCATAGTGTGCAAATTTTGAGGCACCATTACATTCATTATAATTTAGAACATAAGAGAAGCCATGTTGGATCAGGCCAATGGCCCATCCAGTCCAACACTCTGCGTCACATAAGAACATAAGAGAAGCCATGTTGGATCAGGCCAGTGGCCCATCCAGTCCAACACTCTGTGTCACATAAGAACATAAGAGAAGCCATGTTGGATCAGGCCAATGGCCCATCCTGTTCAACACTCTGTGTCACACAGTGGCCAAAAAAATCCAGGTGCCATCAGGAGGTCCACCAGGGGGGCCAGGACATTAAAAGCCCTCCCACCAGGGCCGGATTAAACCCTGTGGAGGCCCCTAGGCCATTGAAAACTTGGGAGCCCCCTTGCAAATTATCTCAGAGTCAGAGTACCCACCCTGCTGCAGCCTGCAAGCACCTTCTCAAAAGCCCCTTTGGTAAAGCTGTGGGGGAGAGGCAGAGAGAAGCAAACTTGGCAATCATGCCAGCAGCAGCTGCACCAGGCAAGTCGGGCAAAGAGGGACTCAGTTGCTGGCTGCACGTGCAGGCTGGGAGGGCTGCAAGCTGGGGGGGAGGGAAGCTGGCCTGGGCCAGCAGGGCCATAGCCAGGATTTCATGTTTGGTGGGGCTCACAATAGGAATTGTTGTTTGGGGAGGGGCACCCGGTTAGCAGCCCAGGGCTCTCGGCATTGTTAGCTGCCTTGAGTGTCACAAGCTAACCCCCCTTCGTGCTTGGGCAGTCATAGCAGCTCTGCTCCCTCCCGCTTTCTTATGTGCCCCACTCTCAGAGAGACAGAGACCTCTTGACTCTCCATACCCGTATGCTCTGCAATGTGTGTTAGGGTAGGGGAGGGGGGGAAGTAAAAATACCATCAGCAATGCTTTTACTTGTTCAGAGTGGTGGTGAGCACAGGGAACAGATTGGAAGCCCTCCAATGGATGGGCCATATAGTTGGAAGTGGGGTTGAAAGGATGGGCCTGGCCCCTCCCAGGCCCCACTGCAGCTACGGGCCTGGCCTGGGACCCCTAAAGGTGTGGGGGCCCATAGGCCAGTGCCTAGTTGGTCTAATTTTTAATCTGGCCATGCCTCTCACTGTTGCATCCCCCAAGCATTTCTTCTAAACTTCAGTTTAGAAAAAGGACTCTAGCAATCATCAAGCATACTGAGTTTTGGAAAAGAGAATTTGCACCCTTGAATGGGTGAAGCAACATAAGCAGTCCCAAAACATCAGGAGGAATTGCAGATCTTGGGCCTGTAATTTGGTGGAATAGCAGAGTGTGGGGTATGAAATTTAGTCCAAGATTTTGGGTGAGTAGTAAGAATAGTATTTCTAGAGGCATGAAGAACATCAAAAGGTAAGTCTCTGTTATTAGTGCTTTCAGGGTTGATTTGGGGGCATGTCCAAGATCTCAACTCGGAGTTTAGACTGAAGGACCACAGAGGAACATGAAGTGAAGTGAAGTTGCTGTAGGCCTAGGTGGGGCTTCTATCTGTGAGACAGAAGATGGCAGCTTACCTCCCAGTCCTGAGATGGCACCAAGTGAATCGTGATATACTTTGTTGATATCCCCTAAAAGCTGAGGTCACCCCAAAGAGCACAACTTCACAGCATCTTTCCTTGTGAGAACCAGTTTGGTGTAGTGGTGAAGTGCGCGGACTCTTATCTGGGAGAATTGGGTTTGATTCCCCACTCCTTCACATGCACCTGCTGATGTGACCTCGAGTCAGCCACAAGTCCTCTCAAGACTGTTCTGCTCAAGAGCAGTTCTGAGAGAGCTCTCTCAGCCCCACCTACTGTCAGACCCAGAGGCAAGGAAAAGACAGTTGAAGTTCAAGATCTTTATTCCAGCATCACGGGAATACACATAAATTGTCGGAACTGACCTCTCTGTCAGTTTCCCCAATTTATAAACCTTTGCCCTGACCATTATAATTCAAGCAAAAGCGCGCCAAGCAAAAGGGGGGGGGGGTTGTGCGGGGTTTTTGTTAAGCTCTCATCACCACAGGTGCTCATTATCAATTCATGGATTGCATCTCCTCCAGCTCTTGCCCTTGGTTACCTAGCAACTAGCCAATTCCCAGACATGCCATCCTCCCTCCAGATAAGCAACAAGTTACAGTTATATCAAAGGCATAGCAAGCGCAGCATAGCATTGAAGCACAGCATAGCATTGTACAATTGAGTGCACATGACAAGAGGAAGAAGATGGAGTGACTCTTGACACCTACCTCATAGGGTGTCTATTCTGGGGAGGGGAAGGGAAAGGAGATTTATAAGCCTCTCTGAGACTCCTTTGGGTAGCGAAGGGCAGGGTATAAATCTCTTCTTGTGAGCAGCAGATGTTTCACATGCAGGTACTCAGGGCTTTTTTGTAGCAGGAACTCCTGTGCATATTAGGCTATGCCCCCCTGATGTAGCCAATCCTCCAGGAGCTTACAGGGCTGTTCTTACAGGGCCTACTATAGACTCTTGGAGGATTGGTTCCAACAGGGGGGGTGTAGCCTAATATGCAAAGGAGTTCCTACTACAAAGAAAGCCCTACAGGTACTAGAGGAAAGGCTGGACTTCCCACTCCATCTGGATGGTCCCAGTGCTGTGGTAATAGAACTACCACATTTAGCTTGCTCAGGTTGCAGACATGCTGCAGTTTATTGTTTTAAAACTTGGTGCTAGCATCAGTCTCTTGTTCCCGCATACCTCTGCAAATATCTTGATTTTTACGGGACAATTACTTTAAAATTTGCAGCACGCGTGAAATCCCTGAGTCTCTTTGTATGTTATAATGCATTGCTTTCCAGGAAGGCCGGAGCCCAAGGCGTGCTCCCGGTAACAGGTGTATGTTACAGAAGTAAGCAGTTTTCAGATACCAGGGTGTATGATAATTGCCTTCATTGCTTCAGGTGATTTTGTTAGCGTAATCTGTTTATGTAGCTGACTTTTAAAAATATTTGCTCTGATTTAATCTGCAGAGATGCACATAATTGCTCTTTCAGGAAATAATCCAGAGACCGTGTTTCTCCTAAAATACATATTAACGTTCTTGTATTTCATTTGGGATATTTTCTCTTTTAAAGAAATACAAATTTGTTGCATTTGATTCTTATCCATCGTTCATGTTGGAGCATGCTAAGGCATTATGCTTTGAAATTCACAGCTCAGTTCATTCTTGGTTGCCCGAAAATTCTAAGGTCTGGGGAACAACCATGTTGTGAGATTTTCCAGTAAAATGAAGCTTGGAAAGCAGTTGCTGAGCATACACATACAGACAAAGTTATCTTGTACTGGAATCAGACTTTGGGCTATCAAGATTACTATAATCTATGTAGAGTGGCAATAGCTGTCCAGGGTCAGAGGATGCGGGCTTCACATAACCGAATACCTGATCCTTTTGATTGGAGATGATGATGGTGATGATATTGGATTTATACCCTGCTCTCCACTTCGAATCTCAGAGGGTGTTTTCGCACTTACGTTTTACTGGCGCGACGACCCTCCTCACGCCGGCGGATCTGCAGTGATTTCGCACTAGAAGCGCCGGCGCAGCCCAAAGAGCCGGCTACTTCCGTCGCTAAGAAAGCACAAACGTTTTCCTGCTTCTTGGCGGTTTCCGTTTGCGCTGGCTTAGCGACAGAAGTAGCCGGCGCAATGGGCTGCGCCGGCGCTTCTAGTGCGAAATCACTGCAGATCCGCCGGCGTGAGGAGGGTCGTCGCGCCAGTAAAAGGTAAGTGCGAAAACACCCAGAGTTTCAGAGCAGCTCACAATCTCCTTTCCCTTCCTCCCCCACAACAGACACCCTGTGGGGTGTGTGGGGCTGAGAGGGCTCTCACAGCAGCTGCCCTTTCAAGGACAACCTCTGCCAGAGCTATGACTGACTCAAGCCATTCCAGCAGCTGCAAATGGAGTGGGGATCAAAACCGGTTCTCCCAGATAAGAGTCCACCCACTTAACCACTACACCAAACTGGCTCCGAAACGATTGATCAGAAAAAAAGTACAGGAACTAAATTCATAGGCTAATTAATTCCCTGCCCATTCTGTTTGCCTTTGGCAGGCTTTTGGGGATGTCATTGGGCTGTGCAGATGTTGAGAATAAAATACAGGTAGAGAAAACTGGATTCTTGCCCTGGCCCCAATGTCTCTGATTTCCTCTGAATGTGCACCAGAGACCAGACATTTAACAGTTTCCTTACAAAAGATGTTCCACACAGTTCATATCCTACTTTTAGCTGTTCTGTTGATGCTGTAGAAAGGCATATGCATGAATATAGACATTTGTCTAAACATGTAGAGTGTGGGACCCGCGGACAAAATCCTGTCAATATACCGTACCCACATTTAAGTCATTTGCTGACCTACTGTCTCCTGGATATTTTCTATCAATACTTCATAAGTTAATTTTTCTCCCCTTGGGATATAAATTCCTTCCTACAGGAGAAATGGGGGAGGGGAGACACCACTGTATCATATCTCATGCTGGTCAGGAAGTTAGGTAGTTATTATGCAGCTGATATTTCTGGGCTGCCGAGGCGCGTACTTTATCATCAAGAAATCTATTTTAAATCATAATATTCTAAAGAGCACGGATGCATAGCTATGATTTAAACAAGCTGTATTGAAATCCTCAGAGAAGTGTCCTTTCCGCACAATTCTGAAGCGCTCCATTCAGTCAAAGATGTCTTTCACAGGCCCACCAAAGCTGAAGAGATCGTTAATGACGGCCATCTTCCTTGTGAGATGAATAGTTACGAGATGAATACAGTGGGTTTGAATTTAAGCGGATTAACTGGCACAGGATGGATTGATTGGGTCTTAGGCCAGTGCTAATGGCTTGCATTATGAATAGGGCTGCCATATCTAGGTTGGGAATAGGGTTCCCAAGTCCCCCACAGTACCTTTTGTACCACAGAGCATCCGGGAAAACCATAGAAATGCCTAGAGTGGCCGGTGAGTGATGTCACCAGGATGATGATGTCACTTCCGGGTGATGTCATCATGCCGGCGATGTTGGGGGAGGTTCCCCCCCACCTGCCCAATGTGGGCTGGTGGTTTGGAAACCTCCAGGGCAGGAGAATCCCCGCCCAATCTGGGGGCTTGGCAGTCCTAGATGGAAATCCATGGAATGAGCAGCATTTGGGGACGGGAGGGACCTCAACAGAGTAGATTGGCATAGAGCAGGGGTGTCTAACTCATTTGTTATGAGGGCTGGATCTCACAGAAATGAGATCTTGTCGGGCTGGGCAATGGGTGTCATAAAAGTAGCTGAGATATCAACTTTATAAGGGACACTGACAATCAATTAAGAATTTTGTATCTTTCCCGTGTGATCGAGGGAACTGGGCAAAGGAAGCTCTGGCTCTTTCCTTCGCTCCCCCCTGGGGATGAGGAGGGTCAGAGCCACAGCCAATAGAAGGAAAAGGGGCTTTGCTCTGTAGCTCTTGTGCGATTGAGCAAGCCTGGCAGAGCAAGCTGTGACATAGAAGGAAGCAAGAGAGAGGGAGAAGACAGCCGACTTGTTTGCGGGCCTGATAGGAACCCTCCGGGGACCTGATCCAGCCCCCAGGCCACATGTTTGACACCCCTGATATAGAGTCCACCTGCTGAAGCCGCCATTTTCTCCAGGGAAACTGATCTTGGTAGTCAGGAAATCAGTTGTAATAGTGGGAGTTCACAGACCCAGCAAAGTTGAAGAGATCATTAATCATGATTGTCTTCCTTGTGATATGCAGGGCTTTTTTTTGAGCAGGAATGAACAGGAATGCAGTTTCGGCTGACTTGGTGTCAGAGGATGTGGCCTAATATGTAAAGGAGTTCCTGCTGGGCTTTTTCTACAAAAAAAGCCCTGGAGATATGTATTGTTACAACTGCTAACCTGGTCTAGTGGCAGAGATACGCATGGATATAGAAACCAGCTAGCATAGATAATTCCAAGTGACAATCTCTGTCCTCATACAAAACGTCTGGTGTACTTCTGTGGTCAAAATGCATTTGGAGAACTTGCCCACTGTGAGTAAAAGTGGAGCAAAATAAATGAAAGCAAGGAACAAAGGGAAGGAATGATAAGAATTCATATATTTTTTACACAGGGAATTTTTTTTTTAAAAAAAATTGCACTGAAATGAATGCATCCATCTTACTATTTTTAAGGTATAGATTTTCTTCTGGAAAACTGCTCTGACAGTTGATATAACAGCTGAGAAAAACAATCTTCTTTTCCCTCGGACTAAGTCTGTTGGAACTGGTTTGGCACTCCAGCGTGTCATGAGATATTGAGCATAGGCCAAAAATCAACATTTTGTAGTTAGTTCGGAGTAGTTTATTCATTGTTCTTTTCCCTTCTTAGAGTGATGCTGTAGTGAAAATTATAATACTGCTTTCGTTCATTAATAGCATCCTTTTCCTCATGGAAGAAAGGCAGGGCTGTTTTTACATTCATAAAATGCAAGTCTGTAACTCAGTCCTTGAACACATATGAAGCTGACTTATACTGAATCAGACCCTTGGTCCATCAAGATCAATACTGGCCTATTATGCTCGGGTGTTTTCCTTCACTTTCACCATGCATGTCCATCAGGTTTTCTTTGTCAACCTGCATTCATTTTCCTCTATTTAGTGCTCAGTTCACTTTCTGGTCGCCATTTCCCCAGGTTTTCTGAGACTGCTTTTGTGCTGATTTTGCCCTTGGTTCACTTCCAAGCAGAAGGTACTTCAAAAGCATACAGATTCCCTCGGATTTCCCCCCACCCTTTTGCTGCCCCTTGAAGGTCGCTCCCTTGTCCACATCAAGTTTGTTCCTCCCAATCTGCATCTCCTACCATCCTCCCACCATCCAAACTCAGTTACCCCCTCCCTTTTTTTTCTTTTTTACAAGTGGCATGAGTCTAGCGATATGAGACTATTGCTAATCTTGGATTGCTGCATTGAAAATGATTAAAATAACAGGGGGAAGGTTAAAAGCAGTTTCATAAAGTTTAGTTCCCTGCTGGTATTGACTTAAAAGAGGGATTGGAGAGGGGGCAAAACCTCAGTGTCCTCAGTAAAAAAAAAAAAGATTTCAGTGCCGCATGTAAAGAAAATAAAGGGAGAGGATCATCAGCATGGAATGAAATTGACATGAGGTGTAAAGAGAAAGAGAGACTGGGATGGGAAGCCTAAAGCTTTGAAAACATTCCCCTCCTCCCAATGCTTAATTGAACAAATTTGGGAGGAACCATTTTGGTAGTCTTTGGAAACCTAACATTAAATAGTGACTGAACCACATGGAATTTCTTCAAACTGCCAAACTTAAGAATCACTTGGGATTGATCAGTTTAGAGGACAGAGTGCAATCCACACAGGAAAGGCTGTAAAACTGGTGTGCAGGATCTAATTGGAGAATCACAAGAGAAAACCACACAAATTTGCAAGAAAGGATGGGAAACTAGTATTACTCTGTAGCTGTGCTAGGGCATTGGCACCCCCCCCCCCAAATTTTCCAGTTTAATGGCACAAAACCAAGGCTGTTTTAAAAGCAGGAACTCCTTTGAATATTAGGCTACACCCCCCTGATGTAGCCAATCCTCCAAGAGCTTACAGGGCTCTTCTTACAGGGCCTATTGTAAGCTCTTGGAGGATTGGCTACATCAGGGGTGTGTGGCCTAATATGCGAAATAGTTCCTGCTACAAAAAAAAAAGTCCTGCACAAGACTAAAAAAGTTCTCCAGAGCTTCTGCCAGAGGACTTCCCCCCCCATTCTAGCCGCAGCCTTGTGCAAAGCATGGTGGAGGTGTGCCTGACTTTACACAGGCATGTGTATACACCCACACCCCCGCTTTGTCAATGATCACAGCTTGCAATGCCACTGTCAGTGGGTTCTACCATGCATTCCATACACTCAATATGGCCTCCGTATTATGAGATCATGTGACTCTTTCCCATTTTTCACAATGGCCTATAACACAGCAGAGAATCCCCTAGAGCATGGCAATATGGAAAACGGGGCTTTGCAGTTGCTTGCTGGTTTTTTTTAAAAAATCTTGTTAGCTTCAACATAGGTTTTCCCCCTTTACTTGTGTCCCTTTCATTCAGTTTGGTGAGAGAGCCAGTTTGGTGTAGTGGTTAAGTGTGCGGACTCTTATCTGGGAGAACCGGGTTTGATTCCCCACTCCTCCGCTTGCAGCTGCTGGAATGGCCCTGGGTCAGCCGTAGCTCTGGCAGAGGTTGTCCTTGAAAGGGCAGCTGCTGTGAGAGCCTCTCCAGCCCCACCCACCTCACAGGGTGTCTGTTGCGGGGGAGGAAGGTAAAGGAGATTGTGAGCCGCTCTGAGACTCTTTGGTGTGAGGGCGGGATATAAATCCAATATCTTCTTTTTCAATGACTAACACTAAAATGCATCTGCAAAATCTGAACCCCAAGGATTTAAATGGAAGGCACTTGCTGGATGCTACTGCACAGCTTCAATGAGAGCCAGTTTGGTGTAGTGGTTAATTGCATGGACTCTTATCTGGGAGAACCAGGTTTGATTCCCCACTCATCCACTTGCAGCTGCTGTGAAAGCTTTCTCAGCCCCACCCACCTCACAGGGTGTCTGTTGTGGGGGAAGAAGGTAAAAAAGATTGTAAGCCACTCTGAGTCTGATTCAGAGAGGAGGGCGGTGTATAAATCTGCAATTCTTCTTCAATAGGGCAATTGTGTAATTTTTTGGGTTTTTTTTTTTAAACCTTTGAATATTACCCCCCCACACACACACACACACATCACAAGTGATGTTCCACCTTAATTTAGAAAAGTGATTTTTTTAAAAATTCAGCTGCAGAATAAGTACACTGAAGGAAAAAGAATAGTGTGTAAGTCCAGCACAGAATCCGAAGTCAAGATGGAAGGCTTGCTGCTCTGAAAATCCACAGTAAGCTTTGTGTGCCTAACAGGTCATCCTCTACTCAGACCAGCAGTGGCCCTCCATGGTCTCAAGTAGAGGTTTTTCACATCACCTGCTGTGTGGTCCTTTTTAACTGGAGATACCAGGAATTCCACTGAGCCATGGTCCTTCCATAAGCATGTCTACTTAGAAGTAAGACTCATTTTATTCAATAGGGCTTATTCCCCAGGAAAGTGTTCTTAGGTTGGCTCTGATCGGCTCTTAACAACATGATCTTCTAATCCCTTCTGTTCCAATCTATTCTAATTAGCATTTCAGAACCTTGAAACATAATTAGGCTAAATCTAAATCAACTGTCCATGAAAGTAATCAATGTGAATTCCTTTCAGCTAAATGTGCTAAGTAGTGACAGATTCCATTCATGCCGGAACTAAAAAGTCTGCCAATGTATAGAAATGTTCAGCATGCTGTATGACAGGGGTGGCCAACAGTAGCTCTCCAGATTTTTCTTTGCCTACAACTCCCATCAGCCCCAGCCAGCATGGCCAATGGCTGGGGCTGATGGGAGTTGTAGGCAAAAAACAGCCGGAGAGCTACCATTGGCCACCCCTGCTATATGACAATTATAACATGGTCACATAATGATGAAGAAGCAGCATTGCATGTTCCAACAACAGGAGTTTTAAATCCAGAACTCCCAAAGGGTGCCAACCCCCAGATTAAGGTTGCCAGGTCCAATTCAAGACATATCTGGGGACCTTGGGGGTGGAGCCAGGAGACATTGGGTGGAGCCAGGAGCAAGGGTGTGATAAACACGATTGAACTCCAAAGGGAGTTCTGGCCATTTTATTAAAAGGGACTGTACACCTTTTAAATGCCTTCCCTCCATTTGGAATAATGAAGGACAGGGGCACCTTCTTTGGGGGCTCCTAGAATTGGACCCTCTGGTCCAAACCTTTTGAAACTTGCAGGGTCTTTGGGGGAGAGGCACCAGATGGAACGCTGCAAATCTGGTGCCTCTACCTCAAAAAAAAAAAACAGCCCTCCCCCAGAGACCCAGAGTCCCAAAGACCCGGAGATCAATTCTCTATTCTACTCTATGGGAATCGGTCTCCATAGGGAATACTGGAGCCTGCAACAGGCATTTCCCTCCCCCTCCCCTGCTTTCTAATGACACTGAAACGGAGGGAGGGCCTCCAAACCAGGAGATCCCTTGCCCCCACCTGGGAATTGGCAGCCCTACTCCAGATGAGACCCATAGATCTCCTGAAATTACAACTGGTTTCCAGGTGACAGAGATGAGTTCCCCTGAAGAAAACAGTTGCTTTGTAGAATGAACTCAATGACATCAGTAAAGCATTCTGTTAAGAGATCGCACATTGAAATGAGACTTTGCACCACACCTCCCTTTCAAAGGAGGGGGGAGCGAAGCCTCATCACATCATGCGCTCTCTTAAGAGAATGCTTTACTGCTTTACTGAGATGCCCGCTTTGAAGCGGCCAGATAAGGGGGAGGCTGGCATCACTCCTCTGTGCACACCAGGGGCAGGGGCTGGAGCGTGGCACACAAGAAAAGAGAGGAGGGAGGGGGTGCAGCTCACAGAGGGGTCACGGCGTGACTACTCTGCCTGGGGCGCCCCGCACCCTAGGGCCGGCCCGGCCTATGGGAGTCAGCATGACTGCAACTTGATGAAACTTCCCACCACCACTGGTAGAATGAAGTGAAAAGTTGTAAAATATGAATGTATCCAATATCACCATTCTGAAATCAATAATATATACCATAAAATATAGTTTAAGGTACAGCGTAGATGAAATGTTCCAAATGATTTCCTGTGACTGCCACTAGGTCAAAACTAGATTTAAAAATCTCAGATTTTGCTTGCTCGTGAATAATAGCGTACACCTTGTCAACTGCAGGTTAATACAGCTAAAGTCATCAATACTGAACTCCCACTGAATCTCATTAGGGATTGCAAACCATAAATACAGTTATGCAAAATAATCCAACACATATCAGCCAGGTTTCCTTTCATCTTGCTTGTATTTTTCAGGGGCATTAAATTAAACTACATGGATCTAATTAGATGAAGTCATCGGTCTTCTAACCTCAGACATTGTGAGATTGAAAACATCTATTTTAATTATTTTTTTTGATGTATTTATCAAAGCATTTCCATGCCCTCTTTGATTTTTTTTTTTAAAACCTCTGGGAGTAGTATAGAGCAAAACAATATTAGAATTAGAAAATCTTTCAACTTAATCCTAAATAGAGTAACACCTTTCTAACCTGTTGACAACAGTGGATTTAGAAGGGTGCAGCTGTTTAGGATTGTCTCATTTGTAACCTTTTGTGGTCATAAAGTTACAGGTAGTCCCCTGTACGAGCATCAACTTGTTACTGACCCCTGGAGAGATGTCACATCCTGACATTTTCTTGGCAGACTTTTTATGGGGTGGTTTGCCATTGCCTTCCCCAGTCATCTCCACTTTCCCCCCATCAAGCTGGGTATTCCTTTTACCAACCTCAGAAGTATGGAAGGCTGAGTCAACCTTGAGTCTGCTACCTAAACCCAGCTGCCACCGGGATCAAACTCAGGTCATGAGAAGAGAGCTCAGACTGCAGTACTGCAGCTTTACCACTCTGTGCCACGGGGCTCTCTCAAAAGCTTATATTCCCCCAAATCTTGTTGGTCTCTAAGGTGCTACCAGGACTTTTTCTGTAGAAAAAGCCCAGCAGGACCTCATTTGCATATTAGACCATACCCCCTGACACCAAGCCAGCCGGAGCTGCATTCCTTTGCATTCCTGCTCAAAAAGAGCCCTGGGTGCTACTATATTTGAATCTAGGATGTCATAAAGTAGTTTCTAAAAATTATTATCCATTTTGTTTCAAGTGTTTGAGCAAATGCATAGCCAATGGCTGTGAGGGTGGTAGAGCATAACCTTCCAGTACTGATTGTCCCTTCTCAGCACTTTACCCTTTTTTTAAAATGAGAACCACAGTCCTAAGCTTGTGTATGTGGAAGAACATGCCGCTGAAATTAAGGGGTCTTAGTTCTCAGAAAATGTTGTGAGCTATCCTGTAATCCTCTTTCCACTGGAAAAGTAGAATTGGCTGTAACTCTCTTTTTAACAGTCTGTAAAATTCCATGTTGAAATCTCAAACCATTTAAAAATGGAAAAATTCTGAACTGCTGCAATCGAGAGGGCATAGTAAAGTTCTCCTGAAGGTCCATAGCTTACAAGTAATACATTATGGTGTGTTTTGGAACTAAGTGGATTCAAAAGGGCTAATTTATATCATGAGGTCCGCTGCCTCACCCAAAAGCAATTAATTTCATAATTTTTATTGGTTTTAACTTCAAAAAGATAAAGCAGTGCAAAAGATGCATAAAAGAGGGACAGGGACATTTGTAGAATGGGAAAAGCAGAAACAGAAAAAAGTACAAATATATCAATTATAATTCTACCTCCAAATAACCTACCCAGATCATTCTACCTGCAGGTATAAAGATCTCCATATATTTTACCATCCTTTCTCTCATTACAGAAAATGTTTAATAAACTAATACTAGCAATATGAATCTAAACAATTCTTCTTCAACACAAATAAGTATATAAAGTTAAGAAAGAAAAATTTCAAAAGCATCTCAGCACCAATTTTACCTGATTTAGGTTAACCCTATTGTAAACACAAATTAAATTGTTGGTTTAACAAAATCCTTATTAAAATCATCACATAGAAATCATTATCTTTATCTTTAATAAATTACAAAAAAAAAAATACAACAATATTTTGTCTATCTCAGTCTGAACAGTTTCTCCGAAGAGGTATGTTAGAAACAAATCTACCAGATTATAAAACAATTGTACTATCTACCTTTTCAGCAATTAATCCAATTCTTACATCAATATGAGCATTTTCACCAATTAAACATACTATGAATAAATCTGCTATATACAAAAAAATGTGTTGTCTGCACTCTTTAGCATTAATCCAAATTAACTATATATATAACTAAAGTTTTAACAACTCCCTTCCTTCTGTAGGATCTCCCATATTCTTTTAAAATCACATCTATTCATAATTAATAATTGCATATTTGTTTACCGGCAAAAAAGAAAGAAAAATCAGATTTCAGGAATCCTTCTTCCCAAAATTTAAACACTTTTAGATTTAAATGCGACCTAAACATCACACTTCGCCTTTTAAAATCGCATGTCACTTCTTAGTGAAAGTTCCATAACCAACCATCCACAAGAATGAGAAAAGTTCAAAATCCTTCTTCCTGAAAGCTTTCCACATCTTAATTTGCCGATTGGGATGTGCCTTTTCTCTTCTCAATGTAGCCTGCCCCGTCGACAATAAGAGGAAGAATTCAACACCTTTTTCCCTCTCCACATGACTTGACTGAGTCTTAATTTCTGGTCTTGTTTTACTGCTGCAACATAGGGATCCATCTTGGTTTTCTTTTGTTGGTTTCGGAGTATAACACTTTCCCTTTCCATTTCCACAGACGTCGGCAGAATCTCTTCAGCACTCAATTCTTGTAGATTTTCAATTTTGCTAGCTTTCAGTATAAGAGTACCCTTTTGCTCTTTAATAAACTGCATTAATAAGCCAAGATCCTGTCTGAGAGAAGTGATATTGTATAAAAAAATCTTTTTTATATGACGTTTCACTAGGCAGTGCCATTTTTCTCTGACAGCAAACTCAGTCTCTTAATTCAAGTTGAAAAGTAGCTTCAGGGTCCTGTTAAATCCACATTCCACAACAGCTCCAGCTGAGATTTCAATGTTATCATTTCAAATACAGACAGGCGACAGAGACAGATCTCTCTAAAATTATCTCCTTTATGTTCAGATCATATTGCAGCCTAATGATAGTCTCTTTTGCATATGTCCAATAATAATCCGGGTCAATTTTAGTATTTGTATTCAATCCAATTTAAATAGTTAACTATACTTAAGATTGCTCGCAGACTTTTCGAGGCCTCACCTCTTCCTTTGAGCTAGCCTCTCGTTGTTATGCAAAATGACCCATTAGCCAGCAGTATTGAAAAGTCACTTACTTGTGAAGTAGAATTGCCACATTAGGAGTAGAAAGACACTACATCAAAGGCGTACTGAGAAAAGCGAAAGAAAGAGAAAAGTTGGGTGTTCATCTTTTTCTGCTGGTACGCCAGTTTTCATGGCTGCGGAGCCTCGGGACATGCAGGAGGCACAGGGGCAGCCGCCGCTGAGCCCCTAGCTCTTAGCAAAAGTCCCATGCCAAAGAAAAAACCCCTCCAGGGCCTTTCTATGGGGGCATCACTTCCGTGACGCCCCTCCAACAGCCAGAATCAGAGGCATCGCAGGAGAACCTCTGAAGGCAAGATGACGGAGCCACCCAAAAGCAATTAATGTCTAGTCTAACAAGGATCTGGGATTCATGTAGCTTCTCCCTCTTACATCCAGCCAATGACAGATGGAAACACAGAACAGCGGATGCCGTGTCTCTCTTCTCATGGCTAGTTGCTCCCAAAGGTAACATGAGAACCAGGATTTTGGAGACATTGGACATTTGGAGACATTTAGAGACATTTAGGACAGGGACAGTGGCTCAGTGGTAGAGCATCTGCTTGGTAAGCAGAAAGTCCCAGGTTCAGTCCCCGGCATCTCCAACTAAAAAGAGTCCAGGCAAATAGGTATAAAAAACCTCAGCTTGAGACCCTGGAGAGCTGCTGCCTGTCTGAGTAGGCAATACTGACTTTGATGGATCAAGGGTCTGATTCAGTAGAAGGCAGCTTCATATGTTCATACGTTCATTGGCTTGGATACTACAAACGCATTCTTTGCATGCTCAGGTCTCATTACATGTGTCTGCTTTATCCATTTGTAACTGTGTGAGTGCTCCTGGAGCAGCAATTGACTACACCTTTCTGAGAACTTGAGTAAGGAGTGATTGAAGGTAACCTGCTCATGTTTATCTGCAACTGAATGTTAGCTGGTTGATGGTGCCATCATTTTAACTATCATTTGATTACCAGTGATTTATATGGTAATTAGAAACATTAAGAGGACCTTATGCTATGCAGTGCACCTTGTTTGGCCATATTTACCTTTAAAGGTAAATACCTCACCTTCTGAGCTGGCACAAGAGATGTGCCATCCAGAGTGGGGAGCCGGATGCCCGATCTTAACCTCTCACGACCCTTGTACAGGACCTTCATTTTAGTTGGATTAAGCTTCAGCCAGCTCATTTGCAGCCATATTTACCTTTAAAGGTAAATACAAGCACCAAGACATTACCAACCCATAGGGTGACATCACATCATGATGTTTTCCTGGCAGACTTTATGGGGTGGTTTGCCATTGCCTTCCCCAGTCATCTACACTTTTTCCCCAGCAAGCTGGTTACTCGTTTTACCGACCTTGGAAAGAGGGAAGGCTGAGTCAACCTTGAGCCAGCTACCTAAATCCAGCTTCTGCTGGGATTGAACTCAGGTCGTGAGCAGAGCTTGGACTACTGTACTGCAGCTTATTACTCCGTGCCGCGAGGTTCTATATACCTTTAGTTTATATTTACCTTTAGTTTCCCACAAATCCAATAATCCTTGCATTAGGTGGTCATTTCCCCCCAAATTCCAAGTACTTTTGCCTCATTGATAAATTCTTATTATTTATGATCAAGTCCAGCAAAGACACTTTTATCTGTTCCTTTCACTATCTTCTGTAAGGAGAGGTTCCCGCTAAGGTGTGTCATGAATTTATTATGCATTCCATGCTCAATAGAGTTATTCTCCCATTGTTTATTTATTTTATTTTGCAGATTTATAGGCCGCCCTTTCCCATAATTGGCTCAGGGTGGCTTCCAACATAGTAAAACAATCAAAACAGTTTAAAACAATTAAAACAGTTAAAACAGTTAAAACAATTTAAAATTAAAGCGATTAAGCCACCGCTCACATTAAGGCGGCATGGATGGTGAGGACAGATCAGTGCAATCAATGCAGTCAGTGCAGGGGGGCCAGTTTAGATGGTAAGGTTGCCCATCTGCCTCAGCCATAGGCCTGGCAGAACAGCTCCGTCTTACAGGCTCTCCGGAATGATAACAAATCCAGGAGGACTCGAACCTCCATAGGGAGCTGATTCCACCAGGTCGGGGCAAGCCGGACGTCCCTTGGGCCAGGGATGGTCAGAAGATGGTGACTGGCCGATCGTAGTGACCTCCGGGGCTCACATGGGGAGAGACGGTCCTGCAGGTATGTCAGTCAGGCTGCGCAAGACTTTAAATGTCAGTACTAAAACCTTGAAGCGGATCTGGTACTCGATTGTTAGCCAGTACGGACTGCGCCGCATCGGCCGACTGCTTGCCCGTACAGGCGATTCAGACAAAAATCGTGTTGCCACATTCTGCACCAGCTGGAGCTTCCAGATCAGCCTCAAGGGCAAGCCTGCGTAAAGTGAGTTATAGTAGTCCAACCTGGAAGTGACTGTAGCTAAGTCCCGAGGGACCAGATAGGGCGCTCGTTGTTTGACCTGCTGAAGATGGTAAAAGGCAGATTGTGCAACAATTGTGACCTCCATAGAAAGGGTGGCATCCAGTATCACACCCAAGCTCCTCACCTTCTGAGCTGGCACAAGAGATGTGCCATCCAGAGTGGGGAGCCAGATGCCCGATCTTAACTCCCCACGACCCATGTACAGGACCTCCGTCTTAGTTGGATTAAGCTTCAGCCGACTCAGTTGCAGCCAACCAGCGACTGCTTCCAGAGCCCTAGTTAGATGGTCTGGGGCAGAGTCTTGATGGCTGTCCATCAACGGATAGAGCTGGGTGTCATCTGCGTACTGGTGACAACCCAGCCCAAAACCTCTGGCAATCTGGGCAAGGGGGTGAACATTTGTCACTAATTGTCACTAAAGAATTGTCACTAATTCTTGCTTTCTTAGAATATATGTGGTTTGCTACAAGACTGTCTCAATGGTTTAAAGTAACAGGGTAGAGGTTTAGTGGCTAGCCAACAAACTTATCTATATCCACTCCTTTCTGTAGTATTTTGCAGTAATTCTATCTATCTATCTATCTATCTATCTATCTATCTATCTATCTATCTATCTATCTATCTATCTATCTATCTATCTATCTATCTATCTATCTATCATCTATCTATCTATCTATCTATCTATCTATCTATCTATCTATCTAAATTATTATTTCTTTCTCCATTTATTTTTGTTCTGGATTTCTTGTGCAGGTGTACACATTTCCAAACATAGTGTATCCCCTCCGTTTTTGTTGTATTTATTCTTTCAAACAAGTTATATCCATCAATTGCTACATTCCAAACATGGGAGCCATCCCGCCAAGTCTCTGTTATACCTATTAAATTGTATTTATCTTCCAGCCCTAGGAGTTCAATCTTTAGTTGTTTATTTCTCATACTCTGGGCATTAGTGTACTTATGTTGAAAGCCATGGTTATTGTGTTCCAGTGTCCCTCCTGCTAGTTTACAGTGGGCGCCTTAAGCTCCCCCAAAGCTCTCTCATCACTTCCTACAAAACTCAGGTCCCTTTCATTATTACTTGACTTTTTATTTACTTGATTGCTTAAGTCTGCACCCCTCCCACAGGATTCAATTTAGAGCCTTCTGGATCTGGTTCATCAGGTTTCTGCCAAAGACATTTCCCCTTCGTCCTTGTGAGATTCAGCCCATCTTTTGCCAGTTGTCTTCTGTTAAGCTTAGATTATGTCGGCTTAGAGTGATGTCTGAATGAAGCCTTCCTTTGATTCAGCGATAACAGCAGATATGGAAGGAAAGTTTTCAGAAGACAGTGGGAAGAAAAGTGCTATCAAGTCACAGCTGGCTTATGGCAACCCTGCAGAGTTATCAAGGCAAGAGGCAAACAGGGGTAGTTTGCCATTTGCTGACTCTGTGAGCAACTCTGGACTTCCTTGGTGGTCTCTCATCCAGGTACTAACCAGGGCCAGCCCTGCCTCGGCTTCCGAGATCTGACAAGATCAGGCTAGCTTGGGCCATCCAGACTGAGTCTCAGAACATATTGCATCCCAAAGATTCTGCATGTTATAAAGTCCTTGATGCAATAAAAGCACGCACATGTGCAAATATGGAAGCATTCAAAATGTAAATTGTAGAAAGAAAGTCGGATGCAAAAGAAAGTCAAGAAGGATTAGGTAGCAAAGGACCAGGTCTGACTAATAGTGAGAAGAATATCTCTGCATATAATTCCTCTATGGTGGTGACCAAATGGATCTTTCCCATTGACTTACAAGTGCATTTCATGCTCTCAACAAATAATTGGCCCAATATGCATCAGTCACCACCTCTGGGTTCCCATTGGCTGACTCCCCTATCCCCCACCTATTGCAGGGCTGGGAACACGGAACAAACTGCCAAAACTGTCTTACATCGGAGACAGACACAATTCAGATGCTTCTCTGTGTCCTTTCCATCAACCCGCCTCAGAAAGATCTTCTGCTCTACTGTGGCCTCACAAAGCATTTCCTCAGAGTCCATGGCATCCACCTCTTGCGTATCACTCCCTCCCTTCCTTCTTCCCACTGGGGAAGCTGCTAGCCAGAGGCTGTTGTGAGGTAACCAGTGTTGCCCTCAGCTGAATATAATGCCATAGAGTCCACCTTCCAAAGCAGTTATTTTCTTCAAGGGAAGAAAGATCTGTTCTCTGGATTTTAGTTGTGATCCCAGAAGATCTTCAGGCTGGAGGTTGGCTATTCTAGGCCTGACAGTATCCTCTGGGTGACTTGATGTCACCTGACTGCCATGACTTAGCTAGGTATGCCTGCTTGCTCCTGTTCAGCAGCAGCCCCCCCTATGGCAGCCAGTGTGACTTAACAATTGACAGTTCAAGGTTGGGAAATTCCTGGAGATTTGAGTGGTGGAGCATGGCGAGGGTAGGGTTTGAGGAGGGGTGAGACTTCAGACAGGTACAAAGCCATAGACTCCACCCCCCCAGATTAGCTATTTCCTCCCGAGGAACCACTTTTGCCAATCTCCAGGTGATCACTCAGAATTACAACTACACTCCAGGTGGCAGAGATCATCTCTTCTTGAGGTGGGGAGGAGTGAATTCCTTCACTTGGGTGGGTAGGAAGGGTGGGGATTACTCACCCAGAGCCTCTTTCTAGAGCCCATTGTATTTTTCTTCACAACGGGCCTTATTCCAAGTCAAATATAATGGACTCCATTTTTAGAACATATGAAGCTGCCTTATACTGAATCAGACCTTTGGTCCATCAAAGTCAGTATTGTCTTCTCAGACTGGCAGCGGCTCTCCAGGGTCTCAAGCGGAGGTTTTTCACACCTATTTGCCTGGACCCTTTTTTGGAGATGCCAGGGATTGAACCTGGGACCTTCTGCTTCCCAAGCAGATGCTCTACCACTGAGCCACCGCCCCTCCCCAATAGAAATGGGAGATTTGTCTTAATATAATTTTTTAAAAAACTGAAAGGAAAAAGAGGAAGATCTAGTTGTAGTTGTATTAAAACAAAATATTTGAGAGGACTGAAAAGAATGAGGTAAAACCAAGACACCGGATGGCTACCCAAATTCCATCTACAGATCAGCAATGTGACATAAATGAGAGCAGGGTTCTTTTTCTAGCAGGAGCTCCTCTGCATATTAGGCCACGCCCCCCTGATGTAGCCAATCCTCCAAGAGCTTAGAGGGCTCTTAGTACAGGGCCTTCTGTAAGATCCAGGAGGATTGGCTACATCAGGGGGGCATGGCCTACTATGCAGAGGAGCTCCTGCCAGAAAAAATAGCCCTGAATGAGAGGCAGATCATTGCCACTTGAACAGTTCAGTGTATTTATTAAGTTCTGGTGATGTCCCATGGATTCTGGATTATGCTGTTAAAATCGGGATAGAGTATCACGGGGACAAGTGCTGTTTTGCAGTAAATTATTGCTGGTAGACTTGCAAAAAAGAACATTACAGAACTGTGGCTGATTCCCTGAGGGCGCCAACCCGTGATCATCATTGAGGAAATGAAATTCTCCTTCCAAGTGGAGGCCCATCCACATCTCGCCCAGTCTCCTTTTAATTCAGCTCCATCCTTTAATTTCCACTTCCATGAGCAGAGCAGAGCGCATGCTGATGGTCTGGGACAGATAAATGACAACATGAGCCATTGAACCGGAATGTTTTCCAGTGACCCGGAGAGATGAGAAAGTGTTCTCTCAGGAGATAATGCGCTTCGAAGAGGAACAACACAATGTGCTTAAAATAACGGAGATGAAAAATCATCAATATCCTTCATCTTCAAGTTTTTTTAATATACGGATTGGAGGTTTAGACCAATGTGCACGGAGGAAAGAACATTTCTTGCAGTATCGGGAAATGTTGTTAGAAGGAGGGGAAAGGGGGTTTTCTTTACAAAGGAAGGAAGTCCTCATGAAACAACAAGTAGCCTGCTTTGGAAAGGTGCAGAGTTACTGACCTTCATGCTTGGTGTATCCAGAAAGCGCTCTTGAATGAGGGTACTATTCAGTTATAAGACATTTTGCTTCTCTCTCTATTTTAGCACAGAAAGTCCTGCTATGTGTTGGAATGTGCAGTGTTCTAAGTTCCAGTAGTCAAAGCAATGGTAGTAATGTATGGCTGTGAGAGTTGGACCATAAGGAAGGCCAAGCACAGAAGAATAGATGCTTTTGAGCTGTAGTGCTGGAGAAGACTCTTGAGAGTCCCTTGGACTGCAAGAAGATCAAATCAATCAGTCCTAAGGGAAATCAACCCAGACTGTTCCCTGGAAGGTCAGACGCTGAAGCTGAAGCTCAAATACTTTAGCCACCAAATGAGAAGGGAGCACTCCCTGGAGAAGACCCTGATGCTGGGAAAGACAGAAGGCAAAAGAAGAAAGGGACGGCAAAAGATGAGAAGGCTGGACAGCATTACTGATGTCACTAACATGTATTTGAGCAGACTTCGGAGGATGGTGGAAGACAGGAGGGCCTGGCGTGACTTTGTCCATGGGGTCGCAAAGAGTCACACTTGACTGTGCGACTGAACAACATCAAAAAAGTTCCAGTCATTATAGGGTTAAAAGTGCCTGACCTAGGAAGAGGCAACTGGCTCCCTGCCAATCAAGAGAAAGCCCAGGGAAAGGACTATTTGTTTGTATAAGCTGTTGGTCAGCTGGTCAGGTGACTTCCTTTGTCTAGGTAGCCAGAGGTCAAGAGAAAGGAGTTATCTCCATCCTTAGCCATGTGCCTTTCATAGTGAGAAGCTCTTAGTGCTTTCTTGTTTTTCATCCCAGGTCCCCACCCCTGTAGAAATAAAGTTGTGATTTTGCTTGTATACTAAAAGGCTCTCGAATCTCATTTCGATCCAACGATTCATCAAACTGTTTGCGATATAAAATTGATTTTCCAAGCAGAAACCTCTAACACAGGGGTGTCAAACATTTGGCTTGGGGGCTGAATCAGGCCCCCGAGCAACTGGCTGTCATCTGCTTCCTTCTCCCTCTCTCTTGCTTATTTCTGTGTAATAGTTTGTTTTGCAAGGCTTGCTCAATCACACAGAGCAAACAGAGCAATAGAGCAAAGCCTCTAGTTTCTCCATTGACTGAGGGAGAAAAGAGCTTGCTTTGCCAGGCTATCCCAATCGCACAGCACAGCTACTGAGCCAAGCCTCTCTTCCTTTTATTGGTTGAGGATCCCTCTCCTCCTGGTCCCCTGGGGAAGGCAGGAAAGAGCCGGAGCTTCCTTTGCCCAGTTCCCTGGATCCCATGGGAGAGATACAAAGAAAACACCTTTAAGACCAATGAGTGCTAACGTTTTAAGCATGTTTTAATTTAAAAAAAAACAACTTTAATTGTGTTTGCCCGTGTCTCTGCTATCTAATCTTAAATAGATACACATATGGCCCGGTCCAACGTGGCCTGGCCACACAAGCTCTCATTTATGTCCGATCTGGCCCTCATAACAAATGAGTTCGACACCCCTGCTCTAACACTATTTTGGACAGGGAAGTTGCCCCCATCAAGAACCCTGACTTAGGTTGAAGTCATCGCATGGGATGGATGCGTAGTATAACCCTTAACCTTTCTCTCCTTTGCTCTTTTCTCCATCGCAGACACCATCTGTAGCAGTGCAGTTCCCTGTAGCTGAACGATGGGGTCACCGTAGTGATGCGTATGACCCTACTCTTGTCGTGCAGGGAACTGAGATTGTAAAAATGGCATGAAAGGGAACTGAGTCAAATCCTGCTCTCCTCTATTCCATGGCCTGTAGTCTAACAATAGGGTTGCCAATCCCCAGTTGGGGTCAAGGGATCCCCCGATTTGGAGGCCCTCCCCCTGCTTTAGGGTCATCAGAAAGTGGGAGGGGGGAAGGGAAATGTCTGCCGGGCACTCCATTATTCTCTATAGAGACCGATGTCCATAGAGTATAATGGAGAACTGATCCACAGGTATCTGGGCCTGGGGGACTGTTTTTTGAGATAGAGGCACCAAATTTGCAGCATAGCATTTGATGCCTCTTATAAAAACACCCTCCAAGTTTCAAAAGGATTGGACCAGGGGGTCCAGTTCTATGAGCCCCAAACGAAGGTGCCCCTATCCTTCATTATTTCCAATGGAGGGAAGGCATTGAAAAGAAGAAGAAGAAGAAGAAGAAGAAGATGATGATGATGATGATGATGATGATGATGATATTGGATTTATATCCCGCCCTCCACTCTGAATCTCACAGAGTCTCAGAGCGGCTCACAATCTCCTTTACCTCCCTCCTCCACAACAGACACCCTGTGAGGTGGGTGGGGCTGAGAGAGCTCTCCCAGAAGCTGTCCTTTCAAGGACAACCTCTGCCAGAGCTATGGCTGACCCAAGGCCATTCCAGCAGCTACAAGTGGAGGAGTGGGGAATCAAACCCGGTTCTCCCAGATAAGAGTCCGCACACTTAACCACTACACCAAACTGGTGTGTGGTGCCTCTAAATCTGATGGCCAGAACTCTCTTTAGAGTGCAATTATGCTTGTCACAACCTTGATCATCCCCAATGTCTCCTGGCTCTACCCCCAAAGTACCCAGATATTTCTTAAACTGGACTTGGCAACCCTAGATCTGATATTTCACTTTTCCTCCATCTTTTCTTCTTAAGTTGCTATCTGAGTGATTTCAACTGGGTCAAGTCTCTGAGGTGCTACTAGGCTCTTTGATTCATTTTATTTATTTTTTGGAATGTCTATCCTGCCCTCCCCTGCTTAATGCTGAGTTTATACTGCCCGCAAGTTCAAGGCTGGCGTGTTGACAGATGGAACCAGGTCACCACTCATGACGCAGTGAAAACACAACAGTCACCGGTGGGTTGGAGCAGGTGAGGCCGGTAGAAATTAGACACCTGCCACTTCAACCAAAGTCTCAAGAGAACAACTCCATTTTACAGGCCCTGTGGAACTGTAATAAGTCCTGCAGAGCCCTGATCTCAAGAGGGATCATCTTCTACCAGGCAGGAGCCAGACCCAAGAAGGTTCTGACCTTGGTTGAGGCTAAGCTCCTTTGGGGCCAGATGCCAGGAAATGTTGATGAGCATAGAGCTCTCTGGGGGACATATTGCTCTTTTCTACTATTACAGACAGATCAGGGGTACCAAATCTGCTTAAGAGAAGAGCCACATAGAATAAACATCAGATGCTTGAGAGCTGCAAGACGTGAATGTCAGATGTTCAAGAGAAGGAAGGAAGGAAGGAAGGAAGGAAGGAAGGAAGGAAGGAAGGAAGGAAGGAAGGAAGGAAGGAAGGAAGGAAGGAAGGAAGGAAGGAAGGAAGGAAGGAAGGAAGGAAGGAAGGAAGGAAGGAAGGAAGGCAAATAGATGGAGGAGGGGGGAGGGAGAGAAAGGTGGAAAGAAAATGTAATATAGTGGGTTCCATACATGAAGGAGACGTGGTAGCAGTGATCAGAGCTCTCTTTATTAGAGTTACAGCATGGTAACTAGTAGGCTAAGAAGACTGGAGAACTGGGCCAACGGAGCCAACTATATACAGACCTGGGTTCCCGCGGTAGAATGCCATTGGATCATTTGAACCAGCAGGGGGCCTCTGATTGGATCCGGGCAGTAGGTGTTTGGCTCCTACTGTCTATTGTTCCTTAGTCCCCAGCTCAGTCCTACGTCTCTAATGAGCCAGGCAGGAACACTGGTAACTGAATCCTTATGTCCCACTACACAACAGAAAGCAACTTTAACTTTAAATGCATCCTCCAAGCTGCTGGCTGGCTTGGCCTGGAGAAGTGATTTGAGGAGACAAAGGCCTTCTCTGAGCCAGCTGACAGGGCAGTGGGGGCTTCAAGAGGCACATAATATGTGTGGAAGAGCCACATGTGGCTTCCAAGCTGCAGTCTGGCCACTCCCGAGACAGGCTAACAAGACTACCCATCTTGATCTAACTGCATTATGTGGCACTCCCTCGGCTCCAGATCTCTTTTGCTGGGCCTGAACCCTAATGAAACAGAGAAGTACAATGATAAGAACTTTCAGGGGAAGAATACTGAGTCCTTCGTATGCATGCAGACCCTCAGAGACCCTCAACAGGTACATCATTTTAATATACTTCTGGTTCTTTTTGTCTGGCCAAATTCTTCTCAGTATCCCGGATCTAGTGTTAGGGGGAGGGAAGCTGCTACGAGTGGGTTCTGTCCTCTTCACCAGAACACTCTTCTGGCTGTTATCGCTAGACACAGGTCCCCTTTCTCCCTCTTTCTCTGCTATCAGGACACTTCTAAGCGTAAAGAGAGGGAACCGCTGCTGTGGTGTCTAGTTTGTTCCAGAATAGCTTCCCACAGCTGTTGTCACAGATGAGCAGTGAGAGGTTTGTGTACAGCGGGTTGCCATGAGGATCTCTCTTCAAAGAAAGCCACCCCTCAGGGGGCTGCCCATCTCCAGCTTTCCTTCACTGTTCTGTATCATGTTTCTGAGTGACAGAGGACTCAGATCGACTCAAAGCAGAGAGAAACAGAATAAATAAGACAAATGTCTCAAAGCCACCAGACACAAACTGTGCTGTGCAGCACACGCTCTTCAAAGACCTGAAAGGGAAGTTAGAAATAAGCTTTATCCATGAAATAATGAAATAAAGCTGCAGTACTGCAGTCTGAACTCTCTGCTTACAACCTGAGTTCGATTCCGGCAGAAGCTGGTTTCAGGTAGCTGGCTCAGGTTGACTCAGCCTTCCATCCTTCCGAGGTCGGTAAAATGAGTACCCAGCTTGCTGGGTGGGGGGAAGTGTAGATGACTGGGGAAGGCAATAGCAAACCACCCCGTAAAAAGTCTGCCATGAAAAGGTTGTGAAAACAACGTCACCCCAGAGTCGGAAACAAGTGGTGCTTGCACAGGAGACTACCTTTACCTTTTTTTTTTTGTAGATGAAAGACAGTCTTTGGAATTTTACTGTGGCTGTCAGAATACATTAGGAAAAAAAAAAACTACTAGAAGGGTTTGCGCTAGACCAATCCCAAAGGCAGATGGGGAGTTAGCATTATTATTATTATTTTAAAAAATCCTGTTTAATTAGGACATATTTATCCTGCATTTCTCTAGTGCGAGACTGACGGCACTTCCGAAAATAATTCTATTGGTGAGGCATACTCTAATGTAGTGAAATGCTTGCGAGATGGTTTGGAGCAGTCCTTTACGGTGGAAGCGATCCGAAATTGGTCTAATCAGACTACTCATCAAGCAGCCTCCGCTGTAATCGAACATGTGGCCATAGAACAGGTCAAACCTTTGGTGCACCTCGTCCAGCATTATCTGATCTGACCATCGGGGTCAGGTAGAGAAAATTTAGGTAGAGAAATGTTAGGTGTTAGGTAGAGAAATGTCACTCCCAACCAGGGCTTTTTGTGTGTGTGTGTGTGTGTGTAGCAGGAACTTCTTTGCATATTAGGCTATACCTCCATGATGTAGCCAATCCTCTAATAGTTTACACAGACAGTTTGGTGTAGTGGTTAAGTGTGCGGGCTCTTATCTGGGAGAAGCGGGTTTGATTCCCCACTCCTCAACATACACCTGCTGATGTGACCCTGGGTCAGCCACAAGTTCTCTCAAAAATACAAAAATGCAAAATATTGTGCACAAACAAACACTCTTGACTGGTGTATACAAAGTTCTATTGTCATGAAATGAACAGCCTACAACAGTGGGCATGCATTCATACAGTATAAATAGAAAACAAACAACAGTCTCAAAAAAATATTCCAAGGAGGACCCCACACAGTCACTGAGTTTTCCAAACTGAGTACTAAGACTCAATAATAAAGTTCCACAGGAGTCCCTCCGTTGCTTGTTGACTTCTGAAGGACAAATTCTAGCCTTCACGCAAACCCCGGCTTTGATTGCGTTCCGCTGCTCCTGCAGCTTCCTCGTAAGTCAACTGAAACCTCCAGCCAAGTTCTCTCTCAAATGCCCATTTTGGTATCTTAATTTTGAGACTGTTGTTTGTTTTCTATTTATACTGTATGAATGTATGCCCACTGTTGTAGGCTGTTCATTTCATGATAATAGAACTTTGTACACACCAGTCAAGAGTGTTTGTTTGTGCACAATATTTTGTATTTTTGTATTTCATATATTGTGCTGCCACTGTTCTTTTACAAGTTCTCTCAAGGCTGCTCTGGTCAAGAGCAGTTCTGGGAGAGCTCTTTCAGCCCCACCTACCTCAAAGGGTGTCTGTTGTAGGGAGGGGAAGGGAAAGGAGATTTGTAAGTCGCTCTGAGACTCCTTTGGCTAGCGAAGGGTGAGGTATAAATCCAATCTCCTCCTCTTCCCCCCTTCCCTCCCCTCCTCCTCCTCTTCTTTTTCTTCTTCTTCCAGGGCCTACTGTAAACTCTTGGAGGATTGGCTACATGAGGGATGTATATGAGGCCTAATATGCCAAGGAGTTCCCGGTACAAAAACCACCTCTGCTCCCATCTACTTTAGATCCTTTGCAATGGCGGAATGGACCTGAGACTAGGTTGGATCCAGACTAGGTGTTTCCACAGTTGCAAGGATTTGTACTCGTGGACCATGATTTTCTTGCTTCCCCCCTCCAATGACACTACAAAGTCCCCTCCCCCCAAATCTTGAAGGAGGAGGAACCCCCACAAGTTTCTCAGGGGCATTTCAGGTTGCTGTGGAAGGGGAGAGGCAGGAAAACTGCTCTGTGATTGAAAATCGTTGAGCCTGTGGAAACACTATTTTGGAATCCAACATATTATCCGCAGGCACATTACATGTTCGGCCACCACAGCCTCTCCCTGTATCAAGATTCTCTTATGTAAGAAATACCTTGGCCAAAGAGAAGACCTAGGAGGTGACTCTTCTGTCTCTTCCATCAAACGTCCTCAAAACCTGGCTTTCCAGAGAAGTCAATGGCTACAGTCCTATAACGTACGTTTGTCCCATTGTCCTTGACTGTGAAATTCATTACCAGAGGATGTAGCGATGCCCACAGGGATAAACAGCTGTAAAGGGGGATTAGATAGATCCATGGAGGATAAGTCTATCAATGGCTATCAGCCATGGTGACTGAGGGAAACCTCCACATTCAGAAGCACTAATCCTTTGAATCCAAGAGCCAGGAGGCAACATTGAGGAAGGCCTCAGCCTCTGTGCCCTGTCGTTGGCCCTCCAGAGGAACTGGTTGACCCCTGTGTGAAACAGGATGTTGATGCTAGACTACATGGGATGTTGATCTGATCCAGCAGGCCCCCTTTTATGTTCTTATGGAGGCCTCAGCCTCTATACCCTGTTGATGGCCATCCGGAGGAACTGGTGGGCCACTGTGTGAAACAGGATGATGGACTAGATGGATCGTTGGTCTGATTCAGGAATACAAGACTGTGACGGTACTTCCTAAAATAATTCTAGTGATGATGCAAACTCTAATGTAGTGAAATATTTGTGAGCTGGTTTGGGCCATTCTATTGTGGAAGCAATCCTAAACAGGTCTAAGTCAGGCTACTCATCAAAGAGTCTCTGCTGTAATTGAACATGTGGCCTTAATAACAGGTCAAACCTTTGGTGCACCTAGTCCAGCATTATCTAATCTGACTGTCAGTGTCAGGTAGAAGAAGAAGAAGAAGATATTGGATTTATATCCCACCCTCCACTCCAAAGAGTCTCAGAGCAGCTCACAATCTCCTTTCCCTTCCTCCCCCACAACAGACACCCTGTGAGGTGGGTGGGGCTGGAGAGGGCTCTCACAGCAGCTGCCCTTTCAAGGACAACCTCTGCCAGAGCTATGGCTGACCCAAGGCCATGCCACCAGGTGCAAGTGGAGGAGTGGGGAATCAAACCCGGTTCTCCCAGAGAAGAGTCCGCACACTTAACCACTACACCAAACTGGCTCCAAATGTTGGGTAAAGAAATGTTAGGTAGAGAAGGTGTTAGGCAGAGAAATGTCACTTCTAGCTGCTTATGTTCTTATGACTCTGTTTCCTTCCTTCATAAATAAGGTTGTGGCCATTTCTACCTAACCTGCCCAGGACTTGGGAGAGCTTCTCAAAAAGGCGCTGGTACTCAGTACCAGTGAGTGCCACCACAAAAAAAGTATTAGTCTACATCAAGACTGGAAGTTTCTCTGGACAGAGATCTATTTATGTTATTCTACAAAGTAGCACACATTTCAGTGGTGCTGGAGAAAGGTAGATATACCGTATATGTGTGAAGTGTCACCAAGTTGCAGCTGACTTATGGTGACCCTCAGCAAGGGGCTTTTAAGGCAAATGAGAAGCAGAGGTGATTGGCCATTGTTTCCTCTGTAGAGACTTCCTTGGAGGTTTCCCTTCTCTGCTTAGCTTCCATGATCTGACAAGATCAGACTATACCATGCTGACTTCCCTCTGTTAGATAGATATACGTGTATATGTACTAGGGATGGGCACGATCCAAACCATGAAGCAAAATGCATCACAATTTTGGCCCTGTTCATGATTCACAAATAGAAGTTCGTGAGGAATCTACCCTCGTGAACTTCCATGAACTTTTAGAGCAGTTCATACAGTTTGTGGTGGTTCATGGATGGAGCAGAAAATAGGGGTTTAACGGGACTCTGCTAAAGCCACAAAAACAGCCGAGAGTGGTGGGGATGCACTCCCCACCTCTCCACTGTTTCATGCTGTCTTCTGCAGTCACTTTGAACTTTAAAGGGACTGCAGAAAACAGCCTGAAAAACAGCTGTGGTGTGGGGCACTCCTTGCTATGGGCACTCCCCACTATGGAGGTTTTTCAGGCTGGCTTCTGTAGTCCCTTTAAAGATCAAAGGGACCACGCATGACAGCCCCCCAAAAAGATTCCATTTCTCATGTTCCATGATGAATCACAGCAATTATAGGGGAGGACAATATTCCTTTTACAGTCATTGTTATCATCTGAAAGTACTAAGAATAAAACCCCCTATTACGGTTGATGCTCAAGTCATTGCCAAAATAGATGACAGAGCCTCATTTTCTCTGCCTCGCATTTCGATCGCACTGTGCAGCCCAAAACTGGCACGGCCAAGTCATTTTTATCCTCTTATTTCTCTTGCTCCGTGATGGATATATATATGTGGCAGATGTTGCTGTGATTCTCTTTTGGTGTGTTAAATTTACCCCAGATTCATTCTGCTGCAATTTATTAAAGCAGCAGGAATAAATCTGCAGCCAGAGCCGGTGTGAGACACATACCTTTTGTGTTCCCCCCCCCACCCCCCCAGCAAAGTTAACGTAGCGGCAGACATTGTTTCAGTGGATGTACACCTGGCGCGTTACCACACTCGCCTGCGTGGGTTTGGAAAACAGGCCTTGAAAGAGACCGTGTGAGTAATTCAAATAAATTGCTGCACCATTTGAAAACAATAACAGGGCAGCTGCAGTCGGAATGATCCCGACGTCGCTTGATTGCGCATTAAATACAATGAAGACAAATATATTTTTAATCTGGGAAGGTGAAACGAAGCCCCACGGAGAGAACTATATTAGAGTTTAAATAAAAATGATGTGGTATTTAGTCGTTCCAGAAGACTCCCCGTACAGATATTAAAATTAGCAGGGAAAATGCTTTACACACACAAAGTAGCAGAAACGTTCGCTGTTGTTCTGCAGGTTTTAGGGGAAACTCGATTTAAATCGTTGGATGCATTTTTGCAGGCCCCCATTCGTGGCAGCAATGTAGGCAGAAATGACTGAGTGTTGTGAAAGAGTTCACTCTAGGGTTGCCAAGTCCAATTCAAGAAATATCTGGGGACTTTGGAGGTGGAGCCAGGAGACTTTGGGGGTGGGGCCAGGAGACATGGGGCGGAGCAAGGGTGTAACAAGCATAATTGAACTCCAAGAGAGTTCTGGCCATCACATTTAAAGGAACAGCCTTCCTTCCATAGAAAATAATGAAGGATAGGGGCACCTTCTTTTGGGGCTCATAGAATTGGACCCCCTAGCCCAATCCTTTTGAAAATTGGGAGGTATTTTGGGGAGAGGCACTAGATGCTATACTGAAAATTTGGTGCCTCTATCTCAAAAAACAGCCCCCCCAGAGCCCCCAATACCCGCAGATCAATTCCCCATCATTCCCTATGGGACTCGTTCATGGAGGTGCATAATGGCTTTTAGGGTGGGGCTTCCCCCGTCGGCCAGCTGGCTGGGGGAGGGGGGAAGCCTGTAAAACCAGGGGATCCCCCACTGGGCCCTGGGGATTGGGAAGCCTAGTTCACTCGGTCCTTTAAGACAGGGGTGTCGAACTCATTTGTGATGAGGGCCAGGTCTGACATAAATGAGACCTCGAGGGACTGGGCCATGTCGGGTTGGGCCGAATCATGTCGGGTCGGGCCACGTGTGTACCTATTTAAGATTAAGTAGCAGAAGATATGGATTTTATAAAGAACACAGACAAACACAAATATATATTTTAAAAAACCTTAAAACACGCTGAAAACGTTAGCACTCATTGGTCTTAAGGATGCTTTTTGTTGTATTTCTCCCGTGGGATCCAGGGAACTGGACAAAGGAAGCCCTGGCTCTTTCCTTCCTTCCCCAGGGGACTGGGAGGGGGAAGCCTCAGCCAATGGAGAAAATAGAGGTTTTGCAAAACAAGCTGTGATGCAGAAGGTAGCGAGAGAGAGAGGGAGAAGGAAGCAGATGACAGCCTATAGCTCAGGGGCCTGATAGGAGCTCCCTGGGAGTCTGATTTGGCCTCCAAACTGCATGTTTAACACCCCTGCTTTAAGGTTTGGTCACCCACAGGCTCTGTCTTTATGCTGTTGTGGGATTTGGTGGCACTCCTGTGGACTGTGGTGGCAGACCATCGTTGGCTATTGCAATCAATTGCAACCTTGGCTATTGCATCCTTGGCTATTGCAACCCTAGACTTTCTGGCACCCTTGGCAAGGCTAACTTCTGTCACCTCCCCACACACTGAGTCACATAGAGGGTGCCCAATTCATCACCCTCAGAAGGCCAGCGCCCTAGGCAATTGCCTAGTTTGCCGAGTGGCAGGGCAGGCCCTGATTGTAATTGTGATTTCCAGGGCTTTTTTTGTAGCCGGAACTCCGTTGCATATTAGGCCACACACCCCTGATGTAGCCAATCCCCCTGGAGCTTACAATAGACCCTGTACTAAGAAACCTGTAAGCTCTTGGAGGATTGGCTACAAAAGAGAGGTGTGGCCTAATATGCAAAGGAGTTCCTGCTACAAAAAAAAAAAAGGCCTGGTGATTTCTGTCATGTCGTGGAGGTAAGACTAGCCCGTGTTTTGTCCCATCCCTTCTCTCTCTTCCATGAGTTTCTGGAGACAACCTCGCAGGGATGTAATTCAGCAGCATACCAAGCAGCCAGGCAAGTGGGTAAGGATTTGTGCAAATTCTCTCAAGTTAAAGACACTTTAGTTATGCCAGGCACACATTCAAGGCATTGCAAAAGACAAGATCTAGGTGAGCAAAGGAAAAGAAACTATACGACAGTTGCTAATGAAGGTACTTAATAATCCACATTACATTTGAACCGATTTCCCACTCGCCTTATGCCACTCTCACGTTAGGCTTCCCAACCCTCCCGCCCTGGCGGGGGACCCCAGGATTTCCACCCTCTTCCCCCCTAGCTCCACCCCAGTGTCTCCTGGCTCCACCCCCAAAGTCTCCTGGCTCCACCCCCAAAGTCCCCAGATATTTCTGGGGTTGGACTTGGCAACCCTATCTCACCTTGCTCTTTGCAGTGGGGCTTCCTTCCGATTTCACACTATTTCCCCCAGGGCTGCAGCTAGCGTCGGCGTTTTTGCGCGGTAAACAGAAACTGGGTTTTAGTGGTTTCTGTTTGCTGGGCAAAAAAGCCAATGCTAGCTGCAGTCCTGGGGCAGATAGTGTGAAATTGGAAGGGAGCCCCCTGAGAAGAGCAATGTGAGAGCGGCGTAAGGTGAGTGGGAAATTGGTCCTGATCTCTGGCAGTTGCAGGATGTCCCTGTCCCCGGTGCAACTGCAGCTCTCTCCAGCATCCAGGCCACCATTTCTTTGTTGTATTAAAGCAGGGCTTCCCAACATGGTGCTCATGGGCATTGTGGTGCCCACAGATACCTTTCCTGAAGCCCAAGAGCCCCGTGGCACAGAGTGGTAAAAGCTGCAGTCGGAGCAGTCGGAGCCCTCTGCTCACAACCTGAGTTCAATCCCAGCAGAAGCTGGTTCAGGTGACCAGCTCAGATTGACTTAGCTTTCCATCCTTCCTAGGTTGGTAAAATAAGTCCCCAGCTTGCTGGGGGGAAAGTGCAGATGAATGGGGAAGGCAATGGCAAACCACCCCGTAAGATGTTTTCGTGAAAACGTGAAAGCAACGTCACCCCAGAGTTGGAAACAACTGGTGCTTGCGCAGGGGACTACCTTTACCTTATATATATGACCCTGTAGTAGATGGGCGTTGTTACTTTTATGGCCAGGCAAGTTCTCATTGTTTATAGCACTTTTTAAGCAAAATAAAAATTCTGTAGCAGATGCCTGGCCATATAACTTGCTCTATTCTTGCAAACCTTTAAAAAAAAAAAGGGAAAAAAGGACATGCACATCCTTATTCCAGCATGCAGCATGCCTCAAAAACAAATCCACTGCTTGTATTTTTACCTGGTGTAATCAGTTAAAGCTGTCAGTTTGCCCACTCCAGTTTCTTATCTGTATCTTATGATAAATTGCACTATAAATCCATGCCACATGGCATTTAGTGAACCCAGATAACATTAGATCCTATTTGGGTTTCTGTGTTTTCTTGGTGTTGTCTATTATATTATCATTAAAAGTTTTGAGAACGCAAGTTTCCAAAGTTGCGAAAACCGACTGCATTGGCAGTTTTCAGCTCAGATTATTTCCCCTTGATTAATTTAGATTCTCATACGGGATCCCCAGAAGAATACCGTTCAAAACCGTTCAGAGCAAATATGTGTTTACAGCTAATCTGAATCAATTGCTAATTAACTCCACCAGGTCAGAATGGATTTTTTGCTTAGCACTCAATCAACTTTCTGGGCCATTTGTTTATTACATTCACAGGTGGACTTTGTGCATTAAACCCGAATGGCTGCAGTTTGGGAGAACCAAATATGTCACGAGCTTGTTTCTATCCAGATTAAAGGGGTGTGTATGTTTGTTGGTATAATATGGTGGGTTCAACGCATAGAAGAGACAAGGTCGCCGTGATCATAGCTCACTTTATTCATGGTAACTATAGACGGGGTAAACTGGGCCAACGGGGCCAACTGTATACAGCCCTGGGTTCCCATGCTAGAATGCCATTGGATCATTTGAACCAGCAGGGGGCTTCTGGTTGGCCCTCCAATGAGCCAGGCAGGAATGCTGGTAAAGAACATTCCATGAGTCCACATACACAACGGTTTGGTTGGTTGGTTATTGCCAAATCTTTATTTTTTTTTAATGCAACAAAAATATTTTATTAAATACAGGAATGATGCTATTTTCTCTTCCTTGCTCTTTCCTTTCCCTTTCTTCAGCGGCCCTTTTCCACGTAGCTTCTTCAGTCTTTTCATCTCATCTTTGAAATCTTCATGCTCATCCCTGTAGAGGCCATAGAAGTGGAGTCTCCTCATAAGGCTGGAGTAGACATTGCGGGGCGGATACCAGTCGTAGACCCCTTTCTGCCTGGCCATGGGCAACTCGCTGAGCAGCTTCACGGCCTTCATGGACTTTGTGTTGGTCGAGCAACTTCTCAGAATATCCATGCACACATGGGCCATCCGCAAGGCATAGTTGGATAGGCTGGAGGACATCTCAGAGGGTTAAAGGAGCATGTGTGCATGTGTGCCTTCTTCACTCTGCTACCTGTGCAGCCCTTCGCGGACAGGAAATGTGCTCACTTTTGAACACGCTGCAGTGGAATTAGATTTGGAACCGGTAGAGATAGGTCGTTCAGTTATTGTCAAATCTGATAGGAAGGAAGGAAAAAGAAAAAGGAAACGTCCCCTGTGCAAGCACCAGTTGTTTCCGAATCTGGGGTGACGTTGTTCTCACAACGTTTTCATGGCAGACTTTTTATGGGGTGGTTTGCCATTGCCTTCCCCAGTCATCTACGCTTTCCACCCAGCAAGCTGGGTACTCATTTTACCAACCTCGGAAGGATGGAAGGCTGAGTCAACCTTGAGCCGGCTACCAGAAAGCCCAGTTTCCACCGGAGATTGAACGCAGGTCGTGAGCAGAGAGTACAGACTGCAGTACTGCAGCTTTACCACTCTGCGCCACGGGAAGGAAGACATTGATACAATTCATTTTCTATAATTCCAATCCATCTTCATCACCTGGTAAAGGTATGTTTCCAAGGGGCACAATCCAACGAAAGCAAAGCACTCCTAACTGAAATGAATGGGATTTAGATGTAGGTTGCTGTGGCTGGATTGTGCCCCATATTGGTGGTGGTCTTTTCTTCTGTGTTCTAAATTACAGGAAAAGAAATCAGTTTCTTAATTAGCAAAGCACAATCAACTTAGATTTAGTCATTACTGGGCCGATGTAATGATTAGCGTTGTGTTCTTGATAGTTTTGAATAATTCATTGCCTGCGCTGGCTTCCTACGAGGGAAAATAAAGCTCTTTGAATGATAATGTCAGGAGAACTGTTTGTGCATGTGGCTCAAGGTCAATATCTAAACACTGAACTTTGCTTAATGAAATCTCCCAATAATGTGTGTCTCTAGCAGCAGAAAAGAGCCAGAGTCCAGTCGCACCTTAAAGACTTGTACTGAATGGTGGTTTAGAGAGACACTCCCCTTCTCTAGAGAAACCTCTGACTGCTTGTAGCAGTTGTAGTTCCGCTCAGCGGTGTCACTGGGGCGGGGCCAAGGGGGGCATCGGCCCTCCCCCAGAGCATTCTCATTGGCCCCCCTCTCTGCCTTGCGCAAGCGTCAACGGCCGCCTCTAGTTGCTGCCCGCCCGGAGCCCGCGCCTGGAGCAGTGAGTCACCCATGGAGTCGGAGGAGAGGGGGATGGCGCTGGGACACGGCTGAGTCAAGGCCTGGCGGGCGGCTCCTCCTGGGTGCTGGTGGGCCTGTGAAGGGAAGGGGGCTTCGCAGCGTCTACTGACTGGGGCACATCCGCCCGCTCTGCCCCAGGCGCGGGTTCTGGGCGGGCAGCAACTAGAGGCGGCCGTCGACGCTTGCGCAAGGCGGAGAGGGTGCAGCTCCCTCCAAAACATGGGCGGGGAGGGAGAGGGGCTTCCTACCTTCCCACGCTTTTGCTCAGCCAGCAGGGTGCACTTGGCCTCAGGGTGCAACCCACCCTAGTGATGCCTCTGGTTCTGCTAGCTGCTACAGGCACTCAAGGGTCTTGCTCAGTGGTGATAATGCCACTACCTCAGAACCATTTTGACCTCTCTGGGTTATAGCAAAGGAAGTCACCCTGAACGGGAGGTAGCCAGTATTTTCTGCTTTGGGGTTTGGTTAACAGGCTTCTATCTGGAACCAGGTTCAAATGTTGTGAACTAGTACTTTCCTGAGTCTCCTTTATTCTACCAACAGCCTACCTTTGTCTGGACCCTTTTTTAGTTGGAGATGCCGGGGATTGAACCTGGGACCTTCTGCTTACCAAGCTGATGCTCTACTACTGAGCCACTGTCCCTCCCCTTAATATAGTTTCACCTCCTTCTAGGGTTACCTGCCAAACACCAACAACTGGTGGGAGGTTTAAGCTATGTGTGTCAAGTCGGCTGGATTCAATAACGAGTCTTTGGTTAAAACAAAGTTGCTAGTTTATTGAAAGCAGAACTGAAGACCATGATAGAGATTGAAGGACTGAGGTACATAGACATTAACCAAGCATTTAAGGTATAGATCAAAGGATTCCTACGGGCGGGGCACTCTATGCAGTATATTTTCGCACTAGGATGTTACTCCCTCATTCCCAAGCTGAGGCCTTGGCGCTTCGCACTCCCACAGACACCCGGCCTGAGAAGGCTCCACAATCTTGTTCACATATCAGCATTTCAAAGCAGGCTACACAACAAAGGCATAACTACGAGGAGGGGGGGGGGAGAGGAAAGTTAGCTAGCAGCATTCGGTGTTCAGTGTGAGCTACCCAGACTCCTTTAGTTCAGAACCAGAGTCAGAAAATAAATTGATCAAAATACAGCAGACTTGACAATGTGGCGATGCAAACAAGTGTTACGGCACTCCCATGACATCACGTCCACTCAGAAGTGACATCATCATGACAATAAGATACTCTAGGACTTGTTCAAACTCTATGGTAAAACCAGAGTTTCAGGTGAATCTTAGGGTGTCAAGGCAACACAATGACATCACTTCTTGGTTTATGTGGCAACTGATGTCACAACTTTGCTGCAATGCCTATTTCTCCCCATTTTTCCACCACTGTGCTACTGAATAGTGGCAGGCATCCAGATATGCAGGGCTGGCTCTACAGTCTCTCACTGTAGAGCCAGCTCTGGTGACCTCCCTCCCACCCACCACAATCTCATCTCTCTTCCTATCTGCATCTTATTCCCCCACTATGTATAACGTGAAGGAAGCAATTTCATTGAGATGGCAAAGGGAAGGGAGAACTCTCACCCCCTTCCTCAGTTCCCTCTGTGTATCTTGCCTACAACTATATCGACAAGCCGCTTCTCCTTCCCTCCACCTCTCCTTCCCTCCACAACGAAGTATTTGTGTAGACATAAGGGCCCTCAAGTGACCCATGTTGTGGCTAGAGTTGATTGTCGTATGTAACACCACGTGAATGAATGAATTTATTTATTTACGGTCAAAGACCATGATTTACAGACCATTGACCATAATACATCCTTATTAGAACCACCATAAATATCTCAAGAACTATATTTGGTCATAAGGTCCTTCAAACCGTATAAGAATCCAAAAAGTCTAAAATAAGTCTAAAATGTCAAATATCAAATGTCTATAAAATTATATGCTTCATACAATTCAGGCAGGTCATACAAATCATACAGAATCATATTTCTTATTGTGGAGTTTTACCAAGCGGTAGCAGAATTCGGCTACTTGCCTGGATGTAACACTGAGTGCTTTCACACACACTAAATACTGCACTTCGATCAACCAATCAATTTATCCGGGCAATGACCAGTACAAGTCAAAAGCAAAAAAACTATTCAATAAAACATCCCACCCTACCTCTCCATTTTGGAGGTTCCTAGTCAACGGAGGCAAGATGGCGAGCCCTCCCATCTGCAGTTGTAGATGAGATATTTTAAAAAGCTCCAATGAAGGAGAGAATCTGTCCATGTGGCACTGATGAGGTGGTATCTGTAGAACATGTACTGTTTCGTTGTCGTTTCTGTCAGGAAGTTCGATCTAATGTAATTTCCCTCTCTGCTTAATGATTCCTTAGGTTGTTCTGATGCAGATATTTTAAGGAAGCTTTTGAATCCACAGGTCACTATTAGCTGTGCGAAATTTTTCTCAGCAGCTTGTAGAATTCGGCGGGAGATTTTAGGTATAGATTCTAAATTTTAGAGCTATATGATAGGTTTTACATTCTTTTGTATGGATTTTTAATGTTCAGTCTTCGAGATATTCCTGTTATTTTTAGATTTTTTATATGAATATATTTTATTATTTTTGATCCTTTACATCAAACTTATCCTTCTTCTCATACAAAATATACATCTAGTCCTCCATCGCCTTTTACTAAATATTCTTGTTCAGTCCTTTCAGTCTAAATGTTCTTATTTTGGTCCATATTGAGGCCTTCTCGCCTTCAAGTAAAACAGCCAATCTTTAATCTAGGTCCTCTTCTAGGCCTTATTCAATCCTTTTCCTCTTTCCTCTTCCTTTTCTTATCACCGCCGGGCTCTTCCTGTCCTAATAGTAAAGATGGGAATGTTTTAATACCTAGGATTTCTATCTTCCATTACAGTCATCACTCTATATTTCTTCCCCGATCCCGATCCCTCCCTTGGATACTCATCTTTCTAGCCAGGGGCACAAATTAAGGAGCCTCCTGTTATTTTTAGATCAATTTTATTCTTAAATATTTTATTGAATAGTTTTTGCTTTTGACTTGTACTGGTCGTTGGCTGAATAAATTGACTGAATGATTGATTGACTGCACTTTGCAACCAAATTTTACTGTGTAAAAATGGCAAAATCGACTTGCAAACAGTTGCCATGTGAAAGCACCTACTGGAGTTACATGCCAAAGTCCACCAGTTACTACTTAGACTGTCCAGCAATGACATGGAGAGAACCACAACATTGTGGTGGTTATGTGTGTGCTATGTTGTCCTGGATGTTCCAACCATCGGAAGTTGTTCACGGCAGTTTCCCTATGATGAGTGAAGTAAACAGGCCTGTAAAAACCTCCAGGAGTTTGGGTTTCCCTGTGGATTATCCAGACTTGTTTCAATCTTGGGAAATTCCTGGAGATTTCAGGGTACAGCCTGGGAAGGGAAGAGAAATGGGGATATGATGCCTCAGAATCCACCCTCTCAAGCTTTCATTACCTCAAGGGGAGCTGATCTCTGTAATCTGGAGATCCTATATATATATATATATATATATATATATATATATATATATATATATATATATATATATATATATATATATATATATATAAAAGCCCATTTGTGGTGGCTAAATGTAGCACCCCGATTGGTTGGGACTGTGCTGCATCAACCTTTGGCCTGTTAAACCATCAATCAAGGTCTGTTGCATTCTATTGGCTGAGGGTGGGGGGAAGAGGGGAATAGCCACAGAAAGCCTTCTTCCAGTTGGCTGAGAGCTCCTGGATCTTCCTGGTGAGTATGTAAAAGAAAGAGAAGCAAGCAGAGCCCCTTTGTTTGTTTGGAGCTGCTCTGCTTTCATTTTCCTGTTAGTCTTAAGAAGCTGGTTGAAAGACAACAGATGGTTACATTTATCAGTTCCAGTGAGTAAATTGTTCCAGTGACTAAATTGCCCCAGTTAGATCACAAAAGTGTGTGCTTGCAAACTGTGTTTATTTGGCTGCTTTGTGTGAGAGAGATTGTGTATGTGTTCACTTTCATTTAGTAGAAGTGCAGTCAGCTGCTGGAGGATGAGGAAATGAAGACTGTATTCAGGGGAATGGCATTATTGTATTTTTTTTGGGGGGGGGGATGGGAAAGTCTCCTGGCTCCACCCCAAAAGTCCTCAGGTATTTTCTGAGTTGGACCTGGCAACCCTACTACCAAGCTTGGTTCTATCAGTAAAAGGCTGGGAGAGGAGGAGGCCCTTTCCCAGTCTATTTTGACCTTTGAGGGAGAAGTCATTGGGCCCAGTCCTGATTAGGCCTGCCTTTCCAGGTTGCTGGGAAATTCCTGGAGATTTTGTGGTGGAGTCTATGGAAGCCAGACTTTGGGGGAGGGAAAAGGTCTTGCTGTAAGACTGCCCTTCTGCTGGAGGAGTCTGGCTGCTAACATCATAGCCCAAACTAGCTGATTTCATCAGAGCTCAGAAGGTAGACACGGCTGATATCAAGGAAGGTCAGGGCTGGTATGCCGAAGAAGGCAATAGCAAACCACCTCTGCTCCTTTCATGCATAGAATTCCCCATGGAAGGGATCCCCATGACTCAGTTATGAGTGGATGACATACTTTAAGAAGTGTTCACCTGTCAAGACTCCCTAGTAAAGCTCTTTATCCCCCACCCACTCCACCCTGCACTATGTCTTTCCTCCTCCTTGGGACAGGGTCTCCATTCTCTTCACACATCTTGCTCTCTATACTTCAATGGCCTAAACAACAAGAAGAGTAGGTTTTTATACCCCTGCTTTTCTCTACTTTAAACAGTCTCAAAGTGACTTGCAATCACCTTCTCTCCCTCTCCCCACAACAGGCACCTTGTGAGGCAGGTGGAGCTGAGTGAGTTCTGAGAGAACTGTGACTGGCCCAAAGTCACCTAGAAGGCTTCATGTGGGGAACCAAACCCAGTTCTTCAGATTCGAGTCCGCAGCTTTTATCCACAACATCATCCTACAAGGGCCGGTAAAGCAAGGCTGACTGTATAACAATGCAACAACAACCACCCTGAAGAGGTTTAGTTTGAATAACGCCTTCAAGAATGCTGTTACAAATGCCATGGAGATGTTAAATTCAACGCTCCTTGTTTTTACCACAGTGAAAGACATTAATAGTATAGCCCTGATTTAATTCAAAGAGACAGTTCTTTGCGAGAAATTTTTCAAAGGTCAGATGCTACCTTTTATTTTTCCCCCAGCAGTTACCGAAGGCTGGACTCCATCAGCGAATTATGATTTACAAGCACACCAGAGGACTTCCGATGGTGCTGTTCAGCAGTGAATCTCATCTAAAATCTCTCTTCGCTGTCAGATGACTACCCCATGATGTGGGGTTGCCAGCTCCAGTTTGGGAAATTCTTGGAGATTTGTTGCCTGGGGAAGGCAGTTTTGGGTTGAGTATAATGCCACAGAGTTCACCCTCCAAAGCAGCCAAAGCTATGTAGGGGAACCGAGCTCTGCCAACTGGAGATCTTTTGTAATTCTGGGAGATCTCCAGGCCCTAACTGGATATTGGACTAATTAAAGTAGTGGTCTCCAACCTTTTTGGCACCAGGGACCAGTTTTGTGGAAGACAATTTTTCCACAGACCGGATTTTTTTGGGGGGGAGGGGGTGGAATGGGTTCAGGATGATACAATTGTGCACTTTGTTTCTACTAGTTTGGTGTGGTAGTTAAGTGTGCGGGCTCTTATCTAGGAGAACTGGGTTTGATCCCCCACTCCTCTACTTGCAGCTGCTGGAATGGCCTTAGGTAAGCCATAGCTCTCTCAGAGTTGTCCTTGAAAGGGCAGCTTCTGGGGAGAGCTCTCTCAGCCCCATTCACCTCACAGAGTATCTGTTGTAGGAGAGGAAGGTAAAGGAGATTGTGAGTTGCTCTGAGACTCTGAAATTCAGAGTGGAAGGCAAGATTTAAATCCAATGTATCATCATCATTATCTTATTACTACATTGTAATATATAATGCAATAATTATACAACTCACAGCCCAGTTGCTAACGGGCCACGGACTAGTACCAGTCCATGGCCCAGGGGTTGGGTACCCCTGAATTAAAGGGACTACACCACTGAACATACAACCTCACTGTGAAATGTGGTGCAAACAGCTATATGTACTAACATTGCTGACAAAAAATGTAATAAGCCCTTATATGCAGGGGTCATTTTGCAGAAAAAGAGGTGTTGGAGCTCATTAGCACAACTCATTTGCATCCCTCATTTGAATATGCCACACACCCCTGACATCACTGGGAGCTGTACTAAATTAGATCAGATCAGCATCGACCTTAAAGTGCTTCTTGCATTATAATTGTCATAATAAACACTTAATCCTATCATACTTTTTAAATGACTTTCTCCTGTGTGGCCACAGTCGAAGATTTCCATCTGTCTGCTTGATATGTTTTGGTTATTTTCCCATTTTTTGTGGGGGGGGGGGGAACCGAAAGTTTGTCAGATCATAGAATTCAGCAACATTCTCACAGGTTTGAACAATGGAGGCCAGAAGCAAGTATTTTTTGAGGGAGGAGGGAGGTAAGAAAGAAAGCACAATAAAATGTAAAGGTTCCAGACCTCTGCTCCTGTGAGCTCCTGCCCAAAATAAATCCTGCTTATTTGAACATTCAATATATTTTTATGCAGGGGTAGTTTTGTAGAAAATAGGTGGTGGAGTTCATCCTGGGATTGTTATGCAGCTGCACCTACTATTCAATGGACAAGGAAGTGAAACTCTCAGAAGGAGGAGGAGGAATTCTCAGAAAGGTTCAGGAGTTGTGCTCCTGTGAGTTTTCACTGAATCTGAGGCCTGTTTTTATGTACTTTTTTAGGGGGCGTCACAAATTCAGGAGAGGGTGCAATCTCAGGGCGTTTTCGCACTGACCTTAATCGGCAGCGACGTCCCTCTTCACCGCGCAGGATCTGCGCGGATTTCGCACCAATTGCTGCGGAGCACCCGGAAGAGCCGCAAAGTCCCGCGGCTTTTGCGGCGCAAATGTAAACTGGTTTTTGGCGGTTTACATTTGCGCCGCAAAAGCCGCAGGACTTTGCGGCTCTTCCGGGTGCTCCGCAGCAATTGGTGCGAAATCCGCGCAGATCCTGCACGGTGAAGAGGGACGTCGCTGCCGATTAAGGTCAGTGCGAAAACGCCCTCAGTGTCCCACTATGGCTATGGGCATGAATTGCTATATCTTCCACCTTTGTGTCACCCTTTGTGCACCTTTGAAAGCAGCCGTTGAAATGTTATGTCTATTTCAAATAGGATTGCCAAGTTCCCAGGTTCCTGTAGTGGGGGACTTTTGTGCACGTGCCTTGCATACGCGCGACGCAATGATGTCAAAATGGCAGCGTGCACGTGGGGCCACTCTAGGCATTTCTGGGCAAAACTCTATGGCTTTCGCGGATGCTCTAGGCATTTGGGAGGTAAAAACTCTATGGTGCTTATGGCGAAAGCATCTGGGAAAGGTATAGAAGCTTCCCAGAAATGCCTAGAGCACCCGTTTTGATGACATCACTTCTGGGTGACGTCATCATGCCAGCGATGTAGGGGGAGGTTCCCCCTCTGGCCCAATGTGGGCCAGTGGGTTGGGAATCTCCTGGGTGAGGGACCAGGGGCTTGGCAGCCCTAATTTCAAATTGGTTTTGATCTAATTCAAGCGGCGGGGGGGGGGTGGTGGTGGTGGAATGAGAAGCACTCAGACATATACAGTATATAATTCCTTGTATGTAAGAAACAGGTCGATTATCTCAACTGCAGCATGTGCCACAACTGCTGAGCTATTATTGAAGGCCTCCCACATGTAAAGTTGATGTAGCGGTTAAGTGTGCAGTCTCTTATCTGGGAGAACCGAGTTTGATTCCCCACTCCTCCACTTGCGGCTGCTGGAATGGCCTTGGGTCGGCCATAGCTCTCGCAGGAGCTGTCCTTGAAAAAGGCAGCTTCTGTGAGAGCTCTCTCAACCCCACCTACATCACAGGGCGTTTGTTGTGGAGGAAGAAGGTAAATAAGATTATGAGCCTCTCTGAGACTTGATTCAGAGTGAAGAGCAGGGTATAAATCCAATATCTTCTTCTTTGCATGCTGTTTGGCAGAACATGTGGCGTACAGTGTGATTTCATACCACTCCAGCCGTGCACGTGTTTCTCTTACTGCTTTGTCCATGCTTTCCACTTGCCACATTTGGTTTGCGATTTTTCTGTATTTGGTAAGAGATGGTCGCAGGGCCAATGCTACACTATCTGGCACCCTGGGCAAGGCTACCTTCTGCCTCCCACTGCACTGTTAACGTCACTGAATCACATGGCGGGTGCCCAATTCTACACCTCCAGAAGGCCGGTGGTCTAGGCAGTCACGTAGTTTGCCTCATGGCAGGGCTGGCCTGAGGTGATCCTAGCCTCACACATTTTACGATTGTCAGACTTCCACCTCAAGAAATATCTCTAGAGATCCTTACGACTTGTATCATTCAAAATTGCTGCATTAACTTTCGCTAGTGAACTATGTAATTGGGACAGAAAAATAGAACTCGGCTATATAAATAACAGAATTTATGGGCCCTCATCCAGGCAGTATTCAGGTTCCTCTGTGATTTAGATCTTCTCCTTTCCTTTTATTCTTTGTTTTCGTTCTTCCCTTCCTTTCTCATTGAGGGGGTATGCAAATTTCTCAAAGGTCATGAATCACTCCTGCTAGAGGAGGATTAAACTTTTATGGCAACATGAAATTTTAAGTAGAAAGCGGCTAAAATTTGGTTCAAACACTTGTTACAAACTTTAAGAGTTGAGGAAAAATCGGCTTCCCCAGATATGCCCTTTGCGGCTGGATTGGAAAAGAGGGTTTGGCTTTCGTTTCCCGCTCTTTGTGTAGCAGATACTGATGCACTATCCGCACCCTACTCAACATGGGCTGGGATTCAGTGATGAACAAGCAGAAAAGTAAACTGGCTTAGCCAGGCCTTGAATTCAGCAGGAGCTCACAGGAGCACAGCTCCTGAACCTTTCTGAGGGTTCCCACTCTTCCTCCCCACCTACCTTCTCCATTGAATAGTAGGTGCAGCTGCATGACAATCCCTGGATTAGGAGAGTGGGCAGCCAGCCAGTCACCAGGGGCTTTGTCACACCCCCAGCAGCCCTCATTAATTTATGGAGAAGCCCACGCCATCCTTTCTCCACTTCTTATGTGATTAGGGGCAGCAAGTGGCTTGCTGGCCTTTTGACTGGGGGGGGGCAGCCCAGGAGGGCCCCAGGCGAGCAAGGCCTACTTGGACTGGCTAGAGATCTAGCCAGCCCGAGCAGGCCTCACTTGCCCGGGGCTCTCCTTTCTTGCATCGGGTTGCTTTTGGCTAGGGGGGGAGGGCATATGCTAATAAGTTCTGCTAATGAGCTCCACCACCTATTTTTCTACAAAATGACCCCTGGGCTTAGTGTCAAGTTCTGGGCAGCTCTCCTTAATTCCAGCTCCTTGATGTAAATCAAATGAGGTTTTATTTCTGAATGAGACTCATGTACACAGCAAAAATGAACTTTGCTGAACCGAGTGGCATCGGCCAGTTCACATCTTTATAGATTACAACCAACTGTTAATTATGCAGTGCTTCAGGCATCCAAATTTTAGCAGGCTGAACATTCAAAGACAGACACCTTAGCAATATCCCCCCCACACACACACACAATTCAGTCTTTTCCATAAGTGAAAGTTGGAAGCTCCAGCCTGAGAGATCAGAGGTGGCCTTCACATTTCTCAGAAGGAGGGGTGGAATTCTAGCAGGAGCTCCTTTGCATATTAGGCTACAAACCCTGGATGTAGCCAATCCTCCAAGAGCTTACAAGGATCTTTTTTGTAAGCTCTTGGAGGATTGGCTACATCAGGGGGTGTGGCCTAATATGCAAAGGACTTCCTGCTAGAATTCCACCCCTGCTCAGAAGAATGCGTGTTGCTGGCTGGGATGGAATGGCTATTTATATTTTGTTACAATAGTACCAGAAAGGACAGTGCAAAGCAAATGCAGGCATCTAATACAGTGGATAAAAGCAGGCTTTCCCAATTTACACAATTGTGGCAAGACACAGAAGAGGGATAAGACCCAAATTCTGAATCGTGTGAAGCTGTTAAGCTGTGTAATATTATTAATTGGGACCCCAAAAGGAAGCTATAGAAGAAGATAGAAGATATTGGATTTATATCCCGCCCTCCACTCCGAAGAGTCTCAGAGCGGCTCACAATCTCCTTTACCTTCCTCCCCCCAACAGACACCCTGTGAGGTGGGTGGGGCTGGAGAGGGCTCTCACAGCAGCTGCCCTTTCAAGGACAACCTCTGCCAGAGCTATGACTGACCCAAGGCCATGCTAGCAGGTGCAAGTGGAGGAGTGGGGAATCAAACCCGGTTCTCCCAGATAAGAGTCTGCATGCTTAACCACTACACCAAACTGGCTCTCCACAAACTTGTTTTTGAAAATGTTTGGAATGAGTATATGAAGTAGAATTTTTCTGGAAGGAAATATACTTTACCTGAGGAAGGACCGTGGACTGAAACATGCTTTAAAATCCGGAGATTGTGCAGTGGGGATGTATTACTTTTTTGAGGCTACTTTTCAGGAATTTATTCATCTGAAGACAACAGTGAACAGTATTAAAAGACTGCTTGAGTGAAAAGACTGCTTGGTTGGAAGGACTTTATTACATATTGCATTTGTACAATAACGATTGTGTCAGTATTTGTGGAATATAATTTGTGTACATTATATTTTTTGTAGCATCATTGAACACAGTTGTTTGGGTTTGATATATTTAAGACATAGCTCTTGACATTTAGCACAGTTCTGCTTGTGCGAGATCTCATGTGAGAACTAGGCAGGGATTCCCAACTTTTTGGAGCCTGTGGGCACCTTTGGAATTCTTTGCGTATAGACAATTTTATTAGTAACATATGGTAGCAGAACTATATCTACAACTTATAAAAGCTTAAAGTAAAAGAAAGATCTTTCTACCCCATATCTTACTTTCCCCCACCCCTCCCTCCGTTACTTGACCCCCGCCAGTGTTTCTTAAAAAAAAAAACAAGTATTAAAGGTACCCTTAACTATTAAGAAAAAACAAAAAAACCCAAAAGTTATATTCTTATTTTAAAAATCTTAATCATCAAAGATTGTCCAATGTCCTTTTATTTTCCACTCTTTTTCTACGTATCTTCTGAATTTCTTCCACTCCAACTTAAAAAGTTCCAAATCATATTCTCTTAGTTTTCTTGTTAATTTGTCCATTTCACTCCATGACATAACTTTTGTAATCCAATCCCATTTCTCTGGTATTTTTTCTTGCTTCCACAGCTGTGCATACAATGTCCTAGCAGCTGAGAGCAAGTACCATATTAAAGTTCTATCTTCTTTTGGAAATTTTTCCATTTGTAATCCCAGCAGAAAAATCTCTGCCACTTTGTTGAATTCATATCCCAAAATCTTGGAAATCTCTTGCTGAATCATCTGCCAAAACATTTTAGCCCTTTCACAAGTCCACCACATATGGTAGAAAGAGCCTTCGTGCTTTTTACATTTCCAACACCTATCTGGCATCTTGTTGTTCATCTTTGCTAATTTTTTTGGAGTTATATACCATCTGTACATCATCTTAAAACAGTTTTCTTTAATACTATGACATGTTGCAAGTTTCATAGAGTTTTTCCACAAATATTCCCAAGATTCCATCTTTATTTCTTTGTTTACATTAATTGCCCATTTTATCATTTGAGATTTCACTACTTCATCTTCTGTAGACCATTGTAAAAGTAATTTGTATACTTTTGAAATTAATTTCTCATTATCTCCAAGCAGAACTCTTTCCATTTCTGTTTGCTCTTTCCTTATTCCTTCAGCTTTGATATCATTCTCCATCAAGCTTTTTATTTGTTGCATTTGAAACCAATCATATTTATAACTCAGTTCTTCTGCAGTTTTCAGTTCTATTTTCCCACTTTGTATTTTTAGTAACTGGTTGTATGATAGCTGTTTTTCTTTGACTGTTTTAGCCGTTAACTTTATCACTTCAGCTGGCACTATCCACAAAGGTCTCCTCTCATCACCATATTTCTTATACTTTATCCACACATTTAGTAGACTGCTTCTTATATAATGGTGAGAGAAAAGACCGTCCATCTTCTTTTTTCCATAATATAAGTATGCATGCCATCCGAATTTTTTTCCATGGCCTTCCAACACTAAAAGTTTTTTGTTTAACAGCGTTATCCATTTTTTCATCCATACTAAACAAATTGCTTCATGATACAGTTTCAAATCTGGTAATTGGAATCCACCTCTCTCTCTTGCATCTGTCAAGACTTTCATTTTAATTCTTGGTTTCTTCCCGGCCCACACAAATTCCGAAATTTTCCTTCGCCATTTATCAAACTGTTTAGCATCTTTCACAATAGGGATGGTTTGAAACAAATACATAATCCTTGGTAAGATATTCATTTTTACTGCAGCTATTCTGCCCAACAATGACAAGTTGAGCTTGTTCCACTTTAGCATATCTTCTTCTATTTTACGCCAGTTTTTCATAATTGTTCCTGAACAAATCAATATTTTTCATTGTTATCTCTACCCCTAGGTATTTTACCTTAGAGGCAACTTCACAACCCGTTAGTCTTTGTAATTCTTGTTGTCTATTTTTCTGCATATTCTTACATAAAATTTTTGATTTTTCTTTATATAAAGTCCCGCCAACTCCCCAAACTCTTGTATTCTCGTTAATAACAAAGGTGTAACTTGTAAGGGATTTTCATTTATAAACATTATATCATCAGCAAATGCTCTGTATTTGTAGGTATATCCTTTTATTTGTAACCCTTCTAGATCTTTTTCTTCTGGCACCTTTGGAATTCTGACAGAGGGTGGTGGCTGCAACTACAAAATGGTTCCCACAGGAAGCAGAGCCCCCTCCCCCCCCACAAAGGGAGCCCAAATGCAGGGCAGAAGAGGGGCAGTATTTAAAACAAAAAAAACACTAGGAAGGATATGTGTGAGAGAAGAAAACCAACAATGGTGGGAGCTGCTGCTGAAACAACATTTTTGGCTCCAGCACCAAGGGGAGTGGCACCCGTTGCCTTCTGATTCTTCTCACCAACCATTTCCCAAAGATGACAGAGGGAGGAGAGAAAGAGAGAGAGGGACAGAGGGAGAGAGAGAGGCCATGGTTCTTGATAGTGCTACACCATTGGCTTTTTTTTTAAATTTTTTACAAGTTTATTGAAAAAATGCAAAACCATACATAGTACTGTATCATGATCAGGTTACAGGAGTCGATGAGAATAATAACCAAAATTTTAACAGTCGCATGTAGGCTTAATGGCAAATGTGATTTACAGACAGGAACTAAAACAGTGCCTCAGGAGGTCACCATTGTCCTTGATGGAAATTGAGACACTAGAATGGAAAAGAGAATTGTGTTTCCCATGGTGAGAGAGAGAGAGGCCATGGTTCTCAAGAAAGAAAATCTATGGTTAGTGCTGCACATGCTTAAGTTTGGAACACTTCATATCCTTTGGGTCTACTCTAAACACCCTCCACCCCTTCACGGGCCAGCGTCTGGGATGACGCATCGAAGCAGTCGAAATGGATCCATTGAAAAAAAAAAACCTGCTGGCCTAATCTTATTCCTAATCATATCGTAGTGATTTTCCTTGGCCTTCTTAATCTGTGAGTCTCTGACCTGACAGAGATTCTTCCTTCCCCCTCAAAAAGAAAAAAGAAAATAAAAAGCGAGAAAGTCATTCTGAATCCGCAGATAATTGGCAAGTGGCAAATGGGAGGCCCGTTAGCTCAGATGATTAAAATGGATGAGCTGCATATGGTAACGGCATAATCTGTTTGTCCAAGAGCAACCCAGCAAATAAATAATTAAAGTAAAATATTGGCAGATGCGCATCTTTCCCCAAATGCCCGTCTCTCTCTTCGGTGTGCTCTTCCTGATAAGGTGATTAACTTTAAAGGCTGCTTCTCTGCTCTTCTCCTTTTCCCAAACATGTGTCTCTCTGTCTGTATCTCTCTTCCCCCCCCGCCCCCACTCACTGCCTGTGCACACCCAGAGATGTTCAAAAAACCTGAACAACAACAAGACGAAAAAAACACAGTGGTTATATTCAAAATCTAGCAAGGAGAGACTTCTTGCATTTGGCTATTCCCTCTTGTGTTTGACTGATACTTACGTTATAACGATGTCGAAATGGGCAACGATCTGTATTCTTGCCATTCACCTCCAGGCTGCGGAGAAAATCTGGCGGGATTGGCTACAGTTGGGCTTCGTTTCAGAAGAAGAATATCGCTCCCGTCAACGGCTCATTCGGTATGCATGATCAAGGCGCAGTCAATGGATTCTTGCACCTCATTAACGGTGGCAACAGGAAGAAGTATGGTTCTCCCAAAATATCTGACCTTTTTGCAAATGAGGGCCAGTATTTTAAAATGACCCCCGCCCCCCAAAAAGGGAGGGGGAAAGTGGGAAAGACAATGGATTTCTTTACAGTAAACACTTCAAAACTGAACCAAAATGCCATTCTGCTTTCAAATTTCCAGCAACTGACTGAAAGACACTGTAACCAACGGGTGGGATTGCATTGTAACGAATGGGTGGGATTTCTTTTCTTCTTCTCCTTTTCTTGTCCAGATCAAAGGGAATATGTTGGCCGAGTGTCGCAACGCTCGTCTTTGTCGTTATTAAACATCAGGAGGAAAATTAGCAGCATCTTATGATGTCTTAATCAAGAGCTGCACGGAACTAGCTTAATGGGTCTCTGTGAGATTTTCGCAGCAGGTGAGAAACAACTGTTTTTCATTCGGCAGCAGCACATGTGAATCAGGGAAGTCCCCACATAACCCTTTCCCTTGTCTGGATCTGTCACTTTTGCAGATATTTAATTGAGTACCCTGCCCCCCTGCCCTAGCTGTCTTTCAGTTAGTTATTTTAGTATAATTTATGGATTCTATGACTGGTTTCCTGTGAACATATTCTTTGTTCACTGGATAGTCTCTGTGCCGTAGGGCTGACAATCCCCACGTGGGAGCAGAGGATCCCCTGGTTTGGAGGCCCTCCCCCCACTTCAGGGTTATAAGAAAGCAGGGGGGGAGGGAAATGTCTGCTGGACACTGCATTATACCCTATGTAAACCGTGGGGCAGGGGTGTCGAACCCATTTGTTATGAGGGCCGGATCTGATATAAATGAGTCCTTGGCTGATTCTACATTCATTGAGTCTGATTTTCTGAGCACTGAAATTGCCTTCTAGAAAGCCGGAGTATATTTTTTTTCATCTACACTCAAAATTTTGCTCTGGACTTCCCCTCCGTAAGAACATAAGAGAAGTCATGTTGGATCAGGTCAGTGGACCATCCAGTCCAACACTCTGTGTCACATAAAAACATAAGAGAAGCCATGTTGGATCAGGCCAATGGCCCATCCAGTCCAACACTCTGTGTCACACAGTGGTAAAAAAAAAAAGGAGGTTCACAAGTGGAGCTAGAAGCCCTTCCACTTTGCCCCAAGCATTTTAACCTTTTTTCATAGGAAAAGTATTCCAAACCTTTAATCATTCTAGTTGCCATTTTCTGGACTTTTTCCAATGCTATAATATCCTTTTTGAGGTGTGGTGACCAGAATTATACACGTATTCCAAATCGTATTCCATCGATTTATACAGGGGCATTATGATACTGGCTGATTTGTTATCAATTCCCTTCCTAATAATTCCCAGCTTGGCATTGGCCTTTTTTTTATTGCAATCGCACACTGTCTTGACATTTTTAGTGAGTTATCTGCAAGGACCCTAAGATCTCTCTCTTGGTCAGTCTCTGCCAGTTCACATCCCATCAACTTGTATTTGTAGCTGGGATTTCTGGCTCCAATGTGCATTACTTTGCACTTGGCCACATTGAAACTCATCTGCCACATTGATGCCCACTCACCCAGCCTCAACAGATTCCTTTAGAGTGCCTCACAATCCTCTCTGGTTCTTAGCACCCTGAACAATTTACTGTCATCTGCAAACTTGGCCACTTCACTGCTCACTCTCAACTCCAAATCATTTATGAACAAGTTAAAGAGCATGGGACCCAGTACTGAACCCTGCGGCACCCCATGGCTTACTGTCTTCCACTGTGAAGACTGCCCATTTATACTCACTCTTTGTTTCCTATTAATTAGCCAGTTTTTGATCCACAAGACGACTTGTCCTTTTACTCCATGACTCTCGAGCTTACTAAGGAGCCTTTGACGAGGAACTTTATCAAAAGCTTTCTGGAAGTCAAGATAAACAACATCTATTGGGTCTCCTTTGTCCACATGTTTGTTCACCCCCTCAAAGAGCTTTAACAGGCTAGTGAGGCAAGATCTTTCCTTACAGAACCCATGCTGAGTGTTCCTCAATAACTTGTGTTCATCAATGTGCCTACTCATTCTGTCTTTGATAATGGTTCCTACCAACTTTCCTGGTATTGAAGTCAGACTGACTGGCCTGTAATTTCCCGGATCTCATCTGGAACCCTTTTTAAAGATGGAGGTGACATTTGCTACCTTCCAGTCCTCAGGAACGGAGGCAGATTTCAATGAAAGATTACATATTTTTGTCAGGGGATTCACAAGTTCATCTTTGAGTTCTTTCTGAACTCTTGGATGTATGCCATCCGGACCTGGTGAGTTATTAGTTTTTAATTTGTCTATCAGTTGTAGGACCTCCTCTCTTGTCACCTCAATCTGACTCAGGTCTTTCAACACCCCTTCCAAAATTAGCGGTTCTGGAGTGGGCGAACACAACTCATCTTCCACAGTGAAGACGGAGGCAAAAAATGCATTCAGCTTCTCAGCCACTTCCCTATCCTCCTTCAGTAATCCTTTGACCCCTTCTTACCTTTTACAGCTTCAGTAACTTTGTTTGTTAACCATGCAGGCCTTTTCTTATACCTGTTTGTGCCTTTCCTAACTTGTGGTATAGATTTTATCTGAGCTTCTAGGATTGTAGTTTTAAATAGCCTCCAAGCTTCCCCAAGGGTTTTGACTACATTTACCTTTCCTTTCAGTTTCCTCTTCACATGCCTCCTCATCTCAGAGAATGTACCTCTTTTAAAGTTAAAAGTGGTTGTGCTGGTCTTTTGGGGCAACTCCCTATTTCTACAAATGGTGACATCAATAACGTTATGGTCACTGCTCCCAAGCGGTGCAATCACTTTTATATCTCTCACCATTTTTACATTTCCACACTTGCTTGCTTTACTGGAGGGGGGCAGGTTAAAGAGTTCCTTTGTTCTTTCTTGAGAAAATAGTTTATTGCCCTGTTTCCCAGGAAATGTATCATCTTTATGGTCCTGTGGAATGCGTTTCCTGGAAAACCCTCATTCAAAAGTAGTCTTGGAAAGTCAGGGGCAACTCCTCGCTGAAAACGGTGTCAGAGCCAATTCAGGAATTTAAATGTAAATGACAGTCAAAACACCAGAGCAAGACAGAAGTCAAGGAACATTGTAATGTAGATGATCACTTTTGAAAGCGCAGCATTACTGAATCTTTTGCCCAATGTAAAATCATCCCTTGTTGGGCCAGGCCATTTCAGGCCAGATCACAATTTTATATATATATATATATATATATATATATATATATATATATATATATATATATATATATATATATATATATATATATATATATATATAAATGTTATATATTTTATATATAAAAAAAACTCTGGCTCTTTCCTTCCTTCCCCAGGGGACAAGGAGGGGGAGGAGCCTCAGCCAATAGAAGGTGCCGAGGTTTGGCTCGGTAGTTATGCTATGCAATTGAGAGAGCCTAGAAAAACAAGCACTGCCTTCCGCTCTTCCACTGGAGAGCCAGTTTGGTGTAGTGGCTAAGTGTGCGGACTCTTATCTGGGAGAACCGGGTTTGATTCCCCACTCCTCCACTTGCACCTGCTGAAATGGCCTTGGGTCAGCCATAGCTCTGGCAGAGGTTGTCCTTGAAAGGGCAGCTGCTTTGAGAGCCCTCTCCAGCCCCACCCACCTCACAGGGTGTCTGTTGTGGGGGAGGAAGATAAAGGAGATTGTGAACTGCTCTGAGACTCTTCGGAGTGGAGGGCGGGATATAAATCCAATATCTTCTTCTTCTTCTTCCTCCCAAAGGGAGGAGCCTCAGCCAGTGGAGAAACTAGAGGTTTTGCACTATAGCTCTAGTGCAATTGAGCAAGCCTTGCAAAGCAAGCTGTGATGCAGAAGGAAGGAAGAGATAATGAGAAAGAAGCAGATGACAGCCAGTTGCTCATGGACCTGATAGGAGCCCTCTGAGGGTCTTATTTGGCCTCCGGGCCACATGTTTGACACCCCTGCTGTAGGGTATAATGGAAAATTGATCTGTGGGTATCTGGAACTCAAGAGAGGTATATTTTGAGGTAGAGACACCAATTTTTCAGCAGAGCATCCGAAGCCTCTCCTCAAAAGATCCTCCAAGTTTTAAAAGGATTGGACCAGGGGATCCAATTCTATCAGACCCCGAAGAAGGTGCCCCTATCCTTCATTATTTCCAAATGGAGGGAAAGAATTTAAAAGGTGTGTGGTCCCTTTGTATGTGATGGCCAGAACTCCCTTTGGAGTTCAATTGTGCTTGTCACACCCTTGCTCCTGGCTCCACCTCCAAAGTTCCCAGGTATTTCTTGAGTTGGACCCAACAACCCTATCTTTAGCTGAGAATGTTTTGTTTTGTTTTTCCCAGTGGTTCCTGTGCAAAGAGAAGTTTTAGGAGAAGAGAAAGCACAGTCTGCATCAGAGACTGCCTTGTCCACATGAAGTGCCATTCCTGGTGGCACTTGCGTCCATAAGACAGGAGACGGTTGTTCAGACAGCCACGATGGATGCAGGCCAGGGGCTGATGTTTCCAGCACCCCAGGTCGAAATTTGCCCCCCGCCCCCTCCTTGTTTTAACTTTTGCATGCATGTAGCGCACTGCCTGACAACATCATGATGACATCATTAGGCTGTGCATGGGGTGGGAGAGAGCCGGGCACCCCCTCACCCCCCCTTGCCGTGGCTTGCAAAGCCTCGGCAAGAATGGGTGCCCTCCCTCCCTCCATTGCAGCTGCACTCTTCCCCCCTCCACCAATCCTTACTAGCTTCAATGGCTGTGTCGCGGCTTCTAAGCCTTTGAAGGGCCTGCGGGAGGAAAGTTCGCTCCCCCTCCTTCCTGGAACCGGAAGTGAGGGGGAGCGAACTCTCCTCTCACAGGACCTTCAAAGGCTTAGAAGTCTCACACAGCCATTGAAGCTGGTAAGGACCAGCTTAGGCTCGGGGGGGGGATGGAGGAGGGAGATGGGCGGCGGCAGGCGGTGGCGGGTGGGGTGGGCCAAGCTGAGTGGAGCGCGGCACTGGAGATGGAGGAGGATGGAGGTGCCCCATGGGAGCCGGCACCCTAGGCCTGTGCCTAGTTCGCCAACTCCCACGCACTGGCCCTGAATGGATGCAGCAAGTAGGCCTCCCCAAGGATCTGCCAATCATTCTGCAACTGGGAGGCTGAGGGAATGAACTTCAAAGCAAAATCTCTCTGGCCTTCCTAAATAATAATAATAAAAAGCCCTGGCTCCATGTTCAGCAATGCATCTTGATGCTTTGGATCGGCCTTTCCCCTCTTGCGAAGGTAAGATTGATTGCAGAACATTAGGCCGCCTCTCCTGTCTTTGTATTCGAGGCTTTGTAAGGTACGTTTTGCTTCAGGCTTGTCATGAATGTGCTCCATGAAATCTCTTATGAATGCAAAGAACGGTGCGTAAAAGCCAAGCTCCGTAGAAAGTGAAGAACATTGTGTGAAAGCCCCCCCCCCCCAACCTCACCTGCATGCACCAATTTTACAACAAAGTGCGCTCCCTGAACGCACGCCCCCCCCCCCTCCAGCAATCTGGAGATCCTGTGAAGAGAAGAAAAGTTCATTCATATGCTCAGGGCTTTTTTTTGTAGAAAAAGCCCAGCAGGAACTCATATGCATATTAGGTCACACCCCCTGATGTCGCCATTATTTCACACAGGGCTTTGTTTGTAGAAAAAGCCCAGCAGGAACTCATATGCATATTAGGTCACACCCCCTGATGTCGCCATTATTTCACACAGGGCTTTGTTTGTAGAAAAAGCCCAGCAGGAACTCATATGCATATTAGGTCACACCCCCTGATGTCGCCATTATTTCACACAGGGCTTTGTTTGTAGAAAAAGCCCAGCAGGAACTCATATGCATATTAGGTCACACCCCCTGATGTCGCCATTATTTCACACAGGGCTTTGTTTGTAGAAAAAGCCCAGCAGGAACTCATATGCATATTAGGTCACACCCCCTGATGTCGCCATTATTTCACACAGGGCTTTGTTTGTAGAAAAAGCCTAGCAGGAACTCATATGCATATTAGGTCACACCCCTGATGTCGCCATTATTTCACACAGGGCTTTGTTTGTAGAAAAAGCCCAGCAGGAACTCATATGCATATTAGGTCACACCCCCTGGTATCACCATTGTTTCACACAGGGCTTTTTTTGTAGAAAAAGCCCAGCAGGAGCTCATTTGCATATTAGGCCACACACCCCTGGCCCCAAGCCAGCTGGAACTGAGTTCCTGTGCATTCCTGTTCTAAAAAAGCCCTGCAGGTGCCTATAAACAACAGAGAACCTCTTGGTGGGGGAATGGCGGAGCTTGATAACGTCATCTTAGTTGAAAATGAAACAGATGGAAAGCTTGATTGATTTCCGAATTTAATTACACAGCTTTTTTCCTCGATGGGTTCATTTCTTTGGAATGGCCTCTCAAATGAATGCCAGAGGAACCTTTCCTTGCTTTATTTCTAGAAGTAAATCTGTTTCCACAGATTTCTGGAGACTGACTCTTTTTTTTCTTTTAAATCTTTTAAAATTTTTGTGTGACTTTTATCTATGTGAATTTTTTTTAATTGTGTGTACTTTGTGAATTTCTAGTTTTGCGGGGTTCTTTTTTTTTCATTTGTGGCTTTAAAATCTGATGTGGACTTTTTTATTTGTGTCCTTTAAGCCTGGAGGCGTTGTTGTGTTAGGCACCTTGGGTCACAGACGGTGAGGTGGGGTGTAGTCGCTTAAAATAATCTGATTAATTTTTAAAAAAAAAAAATATATTCAATATCTAGATCTGCATATCTTCTTTTGCACGCACACACAAACAGGCTGCAATCGCACACTAAATAATGCGCTTTCAATCCACTTTCAATGCACTTTCCAGTTCACTGTGTGAATTGGCAAAATCCTGTCGGAAACTGCATTGAAAGTGCCTTAGGCCGATCTCATGCTCCTCTTCTTTGCAGGGCTTCCATTGGATTTCTGCCCCTGGGCTGCAACTAGCTTTGCGTTTTTTGCGCAGCAAACAGAAACAGGTTTTTAGAGGATCGTGTTTGCTGTGTGAAAGGTGTGGAACTAGTTGTAGCCCCAGGGCAGATAATGTGGAATCGGATGGAAGTCCCACGGAGAAGAGGTGAGTGAGAGCGGCGTAAGACTCATGGGAAATTGGTTAATATCTTAAACTGAGAAGACTTCATACAATTTGTCCAGAGTGCTTCGTTTTGGGGGGTGGGGGTGGGGGAGGCCTTTGCAAAGTATCCTTAATGGAAAAGGTTTTCTCCCATTCAAAAATTTTTATATACATTCTTTAAAAGAATAAATAAATAAAAATCCATATGCAGTCCTAAAAGAGACACTTCATTATAACAAGAAAAATGTGTTGATCGCCACATGCGGTGATTAGACCATTTGTCAAACACCGTTAGCGTTTCGGATAACATTTACAGGTCACATCCTCAGGTTTGAGCATCGCGTGGAATGGAGGTTGTCGCAATGGAGCAGAGCCACCTGAACTCAGGAGATTGATTGTCACGATTAAAGTTTGACAAATTCAGTTAAACTTTCCCAACTCCCTTCTGGAGTGCAAATCTCCCGGTAAGCTTGGAAAGTCAGGGCAGTGAAGTGTCAGCTTTCTCTGAAGTTCTTTTCTGAAAGGGCTGCTGGCTTGTGTGTGTGTGCGTCACATCAGGGGGTTCAGCAAACATCTTTTTTTGGCTGTGTCAAATACGGAATGCAGAATTTCGCCTTCTCTACCATCTAAGTTTCCAGAATGACTTCTCTATATTTTCAGAAGTTTCTTCTTATGAACCATCTTTTTAAAGTCTAGAGAGGTTTTCTATAAGGACAGGTGAGGATAAGTTTGAGAAAGAAACTTAAAATATTTATTCAGTTGTCCAATTTAGTTCACTGTCCTCTCTCTCTCTCTCTTTAAAGGCAAATTAAGTTTGAAGGATGATTCCGCATCCCCTTTGGAATATATTGTTTCAGTCTTCTTTAGCCTGGCACTGCTTCCCCCCCCCCCCCGTCAACACCACTTTGCTGGAAAAAGGGTGCCTTGGTGTATGGTGTAACCACATTGATAGCCACACTCCATTGAATCAGCTTAATTAGACCGTTAAACAGAGGCCGTTTTCCCACTGACCTTACTTCGGAGCGGCGTCCCTCTTCACCGCGCAGCGTCTGCGCGGATTTCCCACCAACTGCTGCGCATAACCAGAAGTGCCGCAGCTTTTGCATCGCAGATGTAAACCGCTAAAAAACCAGTTTACATCTGCGATGCAAAAGCCGCGGCTCTTCCTGGTTGTGCGCAGCAGTTGGTGGGAAATCCGCGCGGACGCTGCGCGGGTGAAGAGGGACGTCGCTCCGGAGTAAGGTCAGTGGGAAAATGGCCAGAGAGTCAGTGCGGTACAGTGGTGATGGTGCTGGCCCTAGACTGGAGTTCAACTCCTCCTTGATACTTGTCAGGTGACCTGGCCTCTCAGCCTAACCTATCGCATAAGGCTGTTGTGAAGATAAAATTAAGAAGGGGAGTCTGTGTATATTGTTCTGAGCTTGCTGAGGAAGACTGGGACATAAATGAATGAGATGGCTACTGTTTAACATATGACAGAAAAATGTTAACAGTAGCATCTGTATAAAACGTTTTGAAAACACAGAACAAATCAAACCATGACCGATGCCTCACTAGTAGTCTCCATCCCTGGGCTTCTGCTTTCATAGAAGCACAGAATCAGAGTTGGAAGGGACCTCCAGGGTCATCTAGACAGGGGTCCCCAACCCCTGGGCCTTGGATCAGTACTGGTCCGCAGCCTGCTTGCAACCAGGCCACGCAGCCTCGCCACCTTGCCCCCTGCGCAGCCTTGCCCCCCGCCCCTCCATGGCACCCCCATTTTCACCATTTTAAGGCCTGGGAAGGGGCAGTGAGGTGACTCCTAGGCCAACCCTCCCACCAATCAGCTGATCGCTGGGAAAACCGCAACAGCGGCAGCGAGCGACCTGCTGAAAGAGCGGCACTGCCCTTGTCTCCTCCCTACTTGAAGATGATGATCAGACCACCTCTCAGCCGCCTCCTCTCCAGGCTAAACATGCCCAGCTCCTTCAACCTTTCTTCATAGGACTTGGTCTCCAGACCCCTCACCATCTTCGTTGTCCTCCTGTGGACCGGTTTCAACTTGTCTATATCCTTCTTAAAATGTGGTACCCTCCCTCCCTCCCTCCTTTCCTCCTCCTCCCTCCCTCCCTTCCTTCCTTCCTTCCTTCCTTCCTTCCTTCCTTCCTTCCTTCCTCCCTCCCTCCCTCCCTCCTTTCCTCCTCCTCCCTCCCTCCCTCCCTCCCTCCCTCCCTTCCTTCCTTCCTTCCTTCCTTCCTCCCTCCCTCCTTTCCTCCTCCTCCCTCCTCCCTCCCTCCCTCCCTCCCTTCCTTCCTTCCTTCCTTCCTTCCTTCCTTCCTTCCTTCCTTCCTTCCTTCCTTCCTTCCTTTCCTCCAGGTGAGGTCTTTTCTCAGATCAAGCGATCGATTCCCCACTAGTCACTGTGCAGCCACATTTTGATGTGCAGCTCTCTCCAATTTCCCTCACAGATTCCGAATCCAAATGTGTCTGTGCAGCAACTTGAATGGAGGAAAGCAGAAGCCCAGGGGCGAGCAACTGTAGTGAGGAATTGGTTTATGACTCTTCCAATGTCAGGATCTCTTGGAGGTTCACTACAGCAATAATTCAAGTTTATTTCAGAAACAGTAGAGATGAGTTGTCTGCTTGGGTAGGAATCATGTGACTGGCATTAAATATATGTTTCCTTAGTTATTATATTTCAGGATGTTGTATGTGATTACCTCCTTATTTTATCATTATATATTTATTTATATCTTCTGCTCCCTTCAGCTGAGCTCAGAGCAGGTCAAAGCGATCAAGTAACAACTATACTACAGACCACCGAGGAAGTTCAGGGTCACTACACAGAGGCAGGCAACAGCAAAGAACCTCGGAACATGTCATGTCTTGAACACCATAAGTTAGCTGGAAGGAAGGAAGGAAGGAAGGAAGGAAGGAAGGAAGGAAGGAAGGAAGGAAGGAAGGAAGGAAGGAAGGAAGGAAGGGATGAAGGAAGGGAGGGAGGAGGAAAGGAGGGAGGGAGGAGGAAAGGAGGGAGGGAGGGAAGGAAGGGAGGGAAGGAAGGGAGGGAGGGAGGAGGGAAGGAAGGAGGGAGGAAGGAAGGAGGGAAGGAAGGAAGGAAGGAAGGAAGGGAGGGAGGGAAGGAAGGAGGGAGGGAGGGAAGGAGGAAGGAAGGAAGGAAGGAAGGAAGGAAGGAAGGAAGGAAGGAAGGAAGGAAGGAAGGAAGGAAGGAAGGAAGGAAGGAAGGAAGGAAGGAAGGAGGGAGGGAACCCTGATCTGGATATGCCAAGCTAGTCCAATTTCATCAGATCGCAGCTGCTAAGCACTCAGCCCTGGTAGATTTGGATGGGAGACCCATGTCCTGTCCTGCCACTAGGCAAACTGGGCAACTGCCCTGGGGTGCTGGCCTTCTAGGGGCACCAAACTGGATTCCCCCCATGTAACTTGATGTTATCAGTGCAGGAGGGGGTGCCAGAAGTCAGTCTTGCCTAGGTTGCCAGACAGTTTAGGGCTGGCCCTGGGGAAACCAGCAAGGCAGTCCAGGTTCATTAAGCAGAGACAGGAATGTCAAACGCCTTCTGAATGACTGTTGCCTTTAAAACCCTGAGGGGCAGCTGTAAGTCTGCTGCAATGCGATGGTCCTTGAGAGACACACAGTGCTTCCTAAGGTGTTAAATTTATTGCATATGGAAACCTACATTTGCAGAAAAGTTTAGAACAGCTTTCTTCCTGATATCCTAGCTCTGACCCTCCACACCTGCTGTGGGAAGTGAGAGAAATTAAAACATGGCTACCTCATTCAGTCTAATGTCTGAGAAGCGTCATAAAAAAATGTGTTTGCCTTTTCAAGCTGGTCTTAAATCCCCAAAGTCTAGACCTTGTCATGAAATACAGATTTCATTTCTTCTCAGTATGAATGTAAGGAGAAGAGAGGTAAGAAGGAGCCTTTAGAGGTATGGGCTGGGGGAGGCACAGAAAGCTGAGTTTTATGCTGTAATCAGCATTTGCCTTGACTGTGATATCCCAGCTTTCACTCCCTCAAGGCAAAAAAAGAGAGAACTTTTTACTGCTCTTCACCAGCAACTGAATGAATAACCACGTTTTGGGAGAGAAAAAGGTATGTTAGTTCTGCTGCAGAGTTAGTGTGGCATAGCATTTAAAATGTTAGATTAGGACCTCAGAGGTCAGAACTCAAACCTCCAGGTGCTTTGAGCTCCTTGGTCAGGGCTTTTTTTTGGAGAAAAAGCCCAACAGGAACTCATTTGCATATTAGGCCACACCCCTGGCATCACCATTGTTTCACACAAGGCTTTTTTGGTAGTAAAAGCCCAGCAGGAACTCATTTGTATATTAGGCCACACCCCTGACATCACCATTGTTTCACACAAGGCTCTCTTGTACAAAAAGCCCTACAGGAACTAATTTGCATATTAGGCCACACCCATGACATCACCATTGTTTCACACAAAGCTTTTTTGCACAAAAAACCCTGCAGGAACTCATTTGCATATTGGGCCACACCCATGACATCACCATTGTTTCACACAAGGCATTTTTTGTACAAAAAGCCCAGCAGGAACTCATTTGCATATTGGGCCATACCCATGACATCACCATTGTTTCACACAAGGCATTTTTGTACAAAAAGCCCTGCAGGAACTCATTTGTATATTGGGCCACACCCCTGACATTACCATTGTTTCACACAAGGCTTTTTTTGTACAAAAAGCCCAGCAGGAACTCATTTGCATATTAGGCCACACCCAAGGACAGCAAGCTGGCCAAAATTGCATTGCTGTGCATTCCTGCTCAAAAAAAGACCTGTCCTTGGTGATTTTTTAAACTTAGTTTTCATGTACGCCAAGAACATTAAATTAAAAAAAAAAATCCTGGGAGCTCCAAACATGGAACTCCATGTGGCTGATTTGACCCTGTGATAGAAAGATTGCTTGATGACTTTGGACCAGTCTCTTTCTCTTAACCTACTCCACCTGGATCTCTGTGAAAGCTTGGACCTTGTGAGACCATCATTTATAAAATGCCAAGGGGGAGTTGGGTAAACTAGCTCCCACAAGTCTTCCACTTTCAGAGAGATTGCAATAGAATAAAATTCCAATTTTGTATGGTTCATTTATTTGGGAAATTTCTATGCTGGTATTCCAGGGAAGTGAGTTACAGGGAGATGAGAATGAATGAAGATATTTTCAGAGGAGTATTGTGTGAGTCTACAGAAGAACAACTAGATTCAAGTCCAGTTGCACCTTTAGAGCCCAAGAAGTTTTTGGGATATAAACCTTTTGAGATTCAAAGCTTACTTCAGCAGATTATCTGCCTGCCTGCCTGTCTCTCCATCCTATCCTATCCTCTCCTCTCCTCACCTCTCCATCATCCATCTATCTATCTATCTATCTATCTATCTATCTATCTATCTATCTATCTATCTATCTATCTATCTATCTATCTATCAATCATCTGTCTGTCTGTCTGTCTGTCCTGCCCTTCCCAAAGATGGGCTCAACGTGGGTCACATCAAAAAAAATTGCATAGACCTGAAACGACTAACTAAAGCAGCCAAAAGCAAAATCTAAAATTCACAGAAGCAAAAATTCAGACAACGACCAAGTAAAAAAAACCCTAAACTTGGCTGCCTAGATAAAACCTATCAGAAAGGAGCCTGTTGCTGTCCTGAACCATAAGCCTGGAGAAACAACCCCTTTTTATAGGCCCTGTGGATCTTATCTGATGAAGGAAGCTTTGACTCAAATGCTGTTGGTCACCTAAGGTGCCATGAGATCCCTTTGCTTTTGTCCTCAGCGGGAATGCAAAGTGGCTTGCAACATTCTTCTCCCCATCTCCATCATATCTTTACAGCAATTCCATGAAGTAAGTTAGACTGAGAGAGACTGACTGAGGCATGGGTCAACCCACAAGGTTCTGTAGTAGGTTGGGGATTTTGGATTCTCAAATCCCTGTTAGATACCACCACACCACACTGATTCCTTCCTTTCTGATTTCCTTCCACACCACACTGATTCCTTCTGATTTCCTTCCTTTCTGTACCTCATTGCTATTTCATTTACAAGGGTTCCTACAACCCTCAACAGAAGAGATTTGGATGCACACAGAAGGGGTGGTGAGAAAGGACAGGGCAAGGGGAGATCCACCTTTCTTCTAAGGTGTGTGTGGTGAATGCCTTCACTTGGGTGGGTGGGAAGCTTTTAGATTAACAAAGTCCCAATTAAGCAGACTATTATCTTCCCCTTATTTTCACTTCAGTTCAGACTATTTTCAGATCTCACTGTTTTTTAAATTAGCTTAGAAACGTCCCGGAGCAGAGATATAAATCAAAGTACCTTAGTAATTATGTTCTTACACCTTGGTCTTTTCTGATCTTTAAAACGTAAATCAGTCCCACAAGAGGATGAGTTCCGACAGACTTAAGCCAAATTTATGGCTTTTAAACCTTTGTAGATGAATAGAAGACGTTCCCTCTTCCTGCTGGATCTCCCAGGCTTCCAAAAGGCTAGCTTCAGTTGTCAAATTTCAGCTGATCTGAGATCAACGACAAAGGTGTTCTGACGTCATCCTGGTCTAATCTCTGACTGAGATTAGTGGGCACGGGCCCCCGGGGGGGTCCTTTCTACCCTGAACAAAGGATTAAAAATCCCCCTTATTCAGAGGGCTGCAGTTCTGTCGGAAGGAAACTCAGACCGGAAGCTGTATTTTTCTTCTCAATGGGCTTTACTCCTTGTGGCTTTTGTAACTTCTATTTGTGAGGTGGGGAAATCTGAGCATTGCTTTCCTAGGAATCTAAATATACATGGAATAGCTCATGGGCCCAAGTTGGCTATTGCTTGAAATAACTCTTACGTTTCATTTTAAATATTCATAGGAGGAAACTTTTGTAAGGCTAATACTTATGGGGAGTGGAGGCTACGGGAGTAAACAAAATCTTCACTATGCCATCTTCACATCTGTGTTCCCTATTTTTCTTTCATTTCACAATGGCAGACCAAACACATTAAACCACGAGGAAACTCAGTGGTCAATATTTTATCAAAGTAGTCAGAGGTTGAACCATTATCTAAAAGATATGCTCCAGTTCAAACAGAAAGCAAAAGGAAGGATCAACATGGTTTATCTCCCTGTATCTGAAGCGTCTTCTCAAGGTCAGCCGTTGATGTGTGTGTTATATCTTGAGCGCCAAGTGCCATCCCAGCGAGCCCGAATTCCAGATTTCTCTTTTTGCTCAGGCAAAGGAATTGCCGTTCTTCTTCAGCCTGTTGGACCACTGTTGTGCTGCCTCAGGCATTTCGCAAGAGTTGATGCTTCGGAGAGAGGGTAAAGTCCCACTATGCGCCCGAGCAATGATATATTAGGGAAGGAGGGGGGAGAAAGTCCCTTTAATTCCCAGCAATCAATCACTGAAACCCCGAGGCATGAAAGTTGGTATTAGCATTGGCAAACTGAAAAATAGCTCACAGCTTCAGCAGAGATAAGTACCTAGAGCCCAGGTGAGTCCCTGAACTCTTAGCTACGTCTTTGGTCTCTTACACACACACACAAAATGCACTGTTGGAAATGACGGGCATCTTTTACAATTCTGCTGTGAGGAAAGTTCCTACATGAAGTACCCAGCTCTGTAAGAAAGTTACTTCAAGACTGGCTTAATAACAGTCGTCCGCTGAGATTTTGTTAAGGTTTTCGTAGCAGGCTAAAAGCATCGGGAACCGTTTCCTTTAGAGTTTAAAGCGCGGCGTGACCTTCTGACCTGAATCAGCAGTACTACGCAGCCAAGAAGGCTCTATCTTTAGATAGAGAAGTGGGGCCAGGATTGTGAAAGTGCAAGAAACTCTTATTGTCTAATACGGTTGATCCAGGTGGGTTGCCTAGCCCCGTTGGTCTAAAGCAACAGAATAAAGTAAGAGTCCGGTGGCACCTTTAAGTCCAACGAAGTTTTATTCCAAGGTATAAGCTTTCGTGTGTCACACACACACACACTTTCTAATGGTCATGTTGGTCTGAAGCAGCCATGTTGGTCTGAAGCAGTTTGAACAAAGCAGGAGTCAAGTTTCACCTTTAAGACCAACCAAGTTTTATTCAGAACGTAAGCTTTCGTGCCCTCTCTAAGCACACTTCATCAGACGAGGGGATCAGGTATTGTGGGCTGAAATACAAGCGGTTTGTTGATTAAGAGTGCAGACTGGTCACATGGTATAAACGGTGTGGCTTGGCCATTTGGGTCTGGGTAGCTATAAAAGGTAACAAAGTCCTCTGCCAATTGGTGTTTCTGTAAATCTAGGTGAATCACAAAAGGACGTGTATTTCCCAGTTGTAGTCCACCTAATTTATATTATATGTGTGTTACATGACTGAAGAGGATATTGGGTTTTTTTTATCTCATTACGTATACTAAACCCAATTTCACCAGGTACAGCTATATATCCGCAGTATTCCAATTATTTCTCTTTTTAGAATAGTGCATCATTTAATGTTCTTTGTATTGACATACTCAAATAGGGATACTGGCTGTTTATCTCATTACATATACTAACCCATCTTCCACTATATTTTAATGTATTCTTTTTTCCTAATGGCAAACTAGAATTATGTTTATATGCGTGTTACATGTTTAATCAAACCTCTGAGTAACCTATGCCCTCATTTTAACCCGGAGACCTGAACGACAACAACACAGCAGACTCTCATTTATTGCACTTCACCACCTAGGATGACTAATGGGTTGAGTACATGGACATCAATCTACTTTTTATCATCTTTTGTTGTTGTTTTCAGACCAGTTAACACTAACTATATACCAAACCTTTAATGGCATAACAGTTGCAAATAAAAATACACAGCATATAAACATTGAACCAGACCCTCGGTCCATCAAAGCCAGTATTGTCTACTCAGACTGGCAGCAGCTCTCCAGGGTCTCAAGCTGAGGTTTTTCATGCCTATTTGCCTGGACCCTTTTTAGTTGGAGATGCCGGGGATTGAACCTGGACCTCCTGCTTCCAAGCAGATGCTCTACCACTGAGCCACCGTCCCTCCATCTCCATCACCTATTGCCTGGACCCTTTTTAGTTGGGGATGCCGGGGATTGAACCTGGGACCTTCTGCTTACCAAGCAGATGCTCTACCACTGAGCCACCGTCCCTCCCCAAAACACAGGAAAGCTGACATTCTGAATAAAACTTTGTTGGCTACAAAGGTGCAACTTGACTCCTGCTTCAGACCAACATGACTGCCAGCTGCATCTACTTCTTCAGATCTGAAGAAGTGTGTGTGTGTGTGTTGACATGAAAGCTTATACCTTGAATAAAACTTTTGTTGGCCTTTAAGCTGCTACTGGACTCTTACTTTATTCTGTCCAATAGGGAAATGGAAAATGGCCACTCAGTACCTTTAGCTGCTATACCAGTTTTGGGCTTCAAGATGAAGTTTTCTCACACAAACGCGGCCTTCAGCCTTGAAACTTCCCTCCCTCTCCTTGTGTTACCTCAGGTTCATCGTCTTTTCAGTAACTCCCTTGGCTTCAGAGAAAGCTTCTTCAGAAACTCCTTTTTAATGGTAGCCCAAGAACCTTTTAAGATATGCTCTTCTAGTATTCTGACGTGGTTTTTAAAAACAAAACAATATGGTAAACCACTGGCAATGAAAAATGCCACATCAGTAAACTGTTTCCTTCCTTCCTTCCTTCCTTCTCTTCCTTCCTTCCTTCCTTCCTTCCTTCCTTCCTTCCTTCCTTCCTTTCCTTCCTTCCTTCCTTCTTCCTTCCCTTCCTTCCTTCCCTCCTCCTCCTCCCTCCCTCCCCTCACTTCCCTCCCTCCCTCTCCTTCCCCTCCCCTCCCCTTCCTTCCTCCCTCTCTCCCTTCCTCTCCTCCTCCTTCCTTCCCTTCCCTTCCTCTTCCTTCCTTCCTTCCTTCCTTCCTTCCTTCCTTCTTTCTTCTTTCCTTTCTTTCTTTCTTTCTTTCTTTCTTTCTTTCTTTCTATCTTTCTTTCTTCTCTTTCTTTCTTTCTTTCTTTCTTTCTTTCTTTCTTTCTTTTCCATTTATACCCCGCTCTCCCCATCAAGGTGGGCTCAGGGTGGCTTACATGGCCATGCACGTGCATGTGTATAAACATATAATGGGACATAAAAACCATAAAACAGTTATGATCTTAAATTTCAGATTAATGTTCTCTGTAAAGCAGAATTTAGATGGTCCTTAGATGGTCCTCTCTGCTGCTGCCATCTTACAGACCCTGCAGAACTGTATGAGCTCTCACAGGGCCCTAACAATTTCCGGCAACTCATTCCACCAGCGTGGGGCCACTACAGAGAAGGCTCCGGCTCTAGTTGTCATAAGCCTGGTCTTCTTAGGGCCAGGGATTGAGGGTAGATTTTGTAATCCAGACTGAAGTGCTCTCCAGGGAACATGTGGGGAATGGCGGTCCCTGAGGTATGCAAAGCAAAGACTCACATCATGAAGCTCAGAACCAAATTTGTGTTGCTAACTTTTGATAAACCTTTTATCTCTGTCATAGATCAAATAATACCCTGTAGAAGACTATGAGGTCAGACGCACATACACTGACAAGATGGGCATGGATGAAAGCCAGATGCATGTCGGATTTTATGCGGTTGTCCAAACATCAGCATCTGGCAATGGTCGTTGGCTTGTTCGTGTCCCGAACTGCCATGACTGAGACGCGGACTTCTTTGATAGTACATTAAATCCGGAATAAGAATGCTTCCAATGGCTTCCACGAGTACTTTCTATGTTTGAACGCTCCATTGTAGCCGACTCGTCGCAAGCGCACATCCGCTTCCCTGTGAGAGCCCACTCCAAATGATATATCATTGTGCCAGCAATTGTTGACTCAGCCTTCCAACCTTCCGAGGTCAGTAAAATATGCACCCAGCTTGCTGGGGGGGGGGGAGTATAGATGACTGGGGAAGGCAATGGCAAAGCACCCCGTAAAAGGTCTGCAATGAAAACTTTGTGAAAGCAGCGTCACCCCAGAGTCGAAAACGACTGGTGCTTGCACAGAGGACCTTTCCTAAATGGGGGGAGGGAGGCAGATCACCCACCTTTGCCATCTCCCCGCCAGGCGGAGAGACAGCAAAGAGAGTTGCCGTGCTCCCCCCCCATTTAAACACCACTGCGGGGTGTTTAAATGGGGAGGGGAGGAAGATCACCCACCTTTGCTGTCTCCCTGCCAGGCGGAGAGAAAGCAAAGAGAGTTGCCATGCTATGGGAACTCTATGGGAATAAATCTCCATAGGGAATAACAGAGTTCCCAGCAGACATTTCCCTCCCCTTCCCCCGCTTTCTGACGACCCTGAAGCAGGGGGGGGGCCTCCAAACCGGGGATCCCCTGCCCTCACCTGGGGATTGGCAACCCTAATGGTGGAAACTGGGTTTTAGGTAGCCGGCTCGAGGTTGACTCAGCCTTCCATCCTTCTGAGGTCAGTAAAATGAGTCCCCAGCTTGCTTGGGGGGGGAGGGGGGGTTGGAGTGTAGATGACTGGGAAAGGCAATGGCAAACCACCCTGTAAAAGTCTGCTGTGAAAACGTTGTGAAAGCAACGTCACCCCAGAGTTAGAAACAACTGGTGCTTGCACAGGGGTCCTTTCCTTTCCTTCCCTTAAAATGATCTTGCATATGCTTAAACACTAAAACACACACACACACACACAAACACACACATATATCCAATAATGCATTTAATATAATTCTCCTTATCTTACAACTGCCAGTCATGTAACAAAGATTAACAACAGAAAGCTTACCGTGTCGTTGCAAAGTAAGCAAGCGTTGAATCACAGCCAGTGACAGATCCAGGAGAATTACTTAGCCCTGCCTGACAGGTGAGCGGCTGTAGGCTTAGACTGTGCAAATCTAGCAAGGTCATCCCCCTTCCCAAAGATAAAGGGTTTGGCGATCGCATCAATATATTTAAATGACAGCATTTGTGACCCATTTGAGATAAACAGATTGGCACAAAGAACCTGATTGTAACGATATGTAGATCCCCCCCTGGGCTTTTCTTTTTTTACAGGAACCCATTTGCATATTAAGCCACCCCCTCTTATGTGGCCAGTCCTGCAGAAGGATTGTTACATCAGGGGTGTGGTCTAATATGCAAATGAGTTCCTGCTACAAAAAAAGCTCTGGTGTTCTTGACTGCAGCACAAGAGGGAATTGGATAAACATCTAGAGCAGAGGTCCATCAGTGGCTATTAGCCACAGCATATTGTTGGAACTCTGTCTGGGGCAGTGATGATCTGTATTCTTGTTGCTTGGCGGGGGGGGGGGGGGGCAACAGTGGAAGGGTTTCTGGTGTCCTGGCCCCACTGATGGACCTCCTGATGCACCTGGGTTGGTTATTTATTGGCACTTCCAACAAAGTCGGTGTTGAAACATTAAAAACATGCTGTGCAGCAGCAACTAATCAACATCATAAGCATTTGAACAATACATGAGGCTTGAGAAACAAATAAGAAGTTTACCCATTCATATATTCACAAACTATCAATACCTGGTTTTAGTACTGCATCATATACAGATTAGTATGGGGTCCCTATGCTCGTGGGGCCCACGGGCAGGTGCCCATGAGGCCCATGCGTTAAGATAGCCCTGACTGGATGGGTCATTGGCCTGATCCAAAATGACTTCTCCTATGTTCTTATGTTCTCCCCCCCCCTTCATAAAAGGGAACTGAAGCCATTCATTTTATATTGGAGGAAGTAAAAGGAAATGAGTACCATTTTGTGCACATCTGTGTTGCAGGAATAAGCTTATTCTTGGACCTCTTGATGAGACCCGACTTCCACAGGTGTCAGAATAAGGTGGGGATATGGTGGTGAAAGGCTGAGGCGATGATAGGGACTACACCACTTTATTACTTCAGATAGAGGACCACATTTTGGAATACCCTGCTTATGTCAAGAACTTCCTGCTAGTTCGAAACACAGCAAGCAAAGAGAGACTGTAGAAGCTTTCTTATTGCTGCCCTGCACTTTTTTTTCCAGTTTGTCTTGTGCGTTTTTGTTTTTGCTTTATTTTAAAAAAAGGACAAAACTGGAATCTGTCAGCTGTGGTGCCAAGTGATGCTTTCCATTAGGGTTGCCAAGTCCAATTCAAGAAATATCTGGGGACTTCGGGGGTGGAGCCAGGAGACTTTGGGGGGTTGAGCAAGGTTTGGCAAGCACAACTGAACTCCAAAGGGAGTTCTGGCCCATCACATTTAAATGGGACTGCACACTTTTTAAATGCCTTCTCTCCATTAGAAATAATGGAGGATAGGGGCACCTTCTTTGGGGGCTCATAGAATTGGACCCCCTAATCCAATCTTTTTAAAACTTGGAGGGTGTTTTTAGGAGGGGCATTGGATGCTATGCTTCAAATTTGCTGCCTCTACTTCAAAAAACAGCTCCCCCAGAGCCCCAGATACCTGAGGATCAATTCTTCATCATTCCCTATGGGAATTGGTCTGCATAGGGAATAATAGGAGTGCCCAACAGCAGACATTTCCCTCCCACTCCCTGAAGTGGGGGGAGGGCCTCCAAACCGGGGGATCCCCTGCCCCCACCTGGGGATTAGCAGCCCTACTTTCCATTCTGCCTCCTCCGTATTCTTCCACATTCTCCAGTCTGTGTAAAGCAATCTGGTTTCTTCTTCCTTGCTTGCTGTTCGGCTGCCACAGCATCTCACTGGACTCAGAGTCAGGGGCACTGTTGGGAAATCAGATTTGTTTTACTGGCATTTATTGATTTCATTGCATTATACTGGACTGTGTTGGGTTCTGTTGGATTGTACTGGGTTTTATTGATTTTCTTTGGATTTTAACGTGTGGTAGGCTGATTTGCGAGGGACCTTTTTATTGGAAGGTGGTCTGTAAATAAACACTCTCTGTTCCTCTTGACCAGTTACCATTATCAGAGTGTATGGAGTAAGAAGCATCAAAATCCCCCCACCCTGCCATTTATTTCATCCCATACACCACATCGGTGATCGCTGAAGAAAACACTGGCTCCTCACTACATACTTGGCTGGTAGGTTCTGTCAATTCAGAGTGTGAAAAAATTTGTGGAAGTGGCTTTTAGCTGTATATGCAGGCCCCAGTTTGGGCAGGAGCTCACAGGAGCAAAGCTCCAGAACCTCTAGATTTTATTGTGCTCTTTCTTTCTTACTCCCCCCACCCCCCCCCCCAAAAAAAATACTTGCTTCTGGGCTCCTGTTCAACCCCCCCTGTGAGAATTTTGCTGAACCCTAAGATTTCTTTCTAATATTTCCTCCTACAAAAATGGGGAAATAGCCAAAACTTATAAAGCAGACAGATGGAAATCTTCATCATGCCACTGTGGCCACAGAGGAGAAAGTAATTTAAAATGTATGATGGGTTGAAAGTTTATCATGACAATTATAATTCAAGAAGCATGTTAAGGTAGAAGCTGAGCTGAAATAATTTAATACACTTTCCAATGATGTCAGGGGTGTGTGGCATATGCAAATGAGGGATGCAAATGAGTTGTGCTAATGAGCTCCAGCACCTCTTCTTCTGCAAAATGACCTCTGCATATAAAGGTTTATTACATTTTTTGTCAGCAGTATTAGTACATATAGCTGTTTGCAGCACATTTCACAGTGAGGTTGTATGTTCAGTGGTGTGGTCCCTTTAATTCAGGGGTTCCCAACCCCCAGGCTGAGGACCAGTACCGGTTCATGGCCCGTTAGCAACTGGGCCGTGAGTTGTATAATTATTTCATTATATATTGCAATGTAGTAATAATGATAATAATATAGATGATAATGATGATGATACATATCGAGATCGACTAATAATGGCTTAAGACTGGGGGATCATGGCCTAAGCAATAGGCCCTGTTAAAATCATAATGGATCCACTGCTGCTAAAGTTTTACCTTAGCTACTTCCCTTCCCCCCTTTTCTTATTTTGATTTGCAACTGGTGTGAAGGAACTAGTTGGTGTCTTCTCAGGGCCTGAGGTGGGAGGAAGCCTTGCATAACAATTCAAGGGCACTGGCCAGCTATCGCCTGAGAAAGTATCTAGTAGTTGTGTGTGAATGTTCCCTCCTGTAAACCCCCCCCCCCCCAGGAATGTTTTTGAAGTGCATCTTAAAACCCATGTATCAATGTATTGGTTTCATTCTTAGCAAGCTAGAGGCTTGCGCCAGAGTACCGGTTATCAATAAATGAATCCTTAGTATCAACTTTGACTCATTCTTGAATCCGTCGACTTGACAATACATTAGATTTAAAACTTGCCCTCCACTCCGAATTTCAGAGGGTTTTGCTGAATAACTTTTGACACACTTTCTAATGTTTCCCCCCACAAAAAATGGGGAAATAACCAAAACATATCAAGCAGACAGATAGAAATCTTTGATATGCCACTGACGCACCTGAGCATAAGACGCACCTAGTTTTTAGAGCCGTTTGTGTGAATTTAGAGGCATTTGTGTGAATTTTTTGCAGTATTCGCTCCTTAAGACGCACACAATTTTCCCTCCACTTTTTTTGGGGGGAAAAGTGAGTCTTATGGTGCAAAAAATACTGTAATTTAAAAAGTATGATGGGATTAGGTTTTGTTATGACAATTATAATGCAAGAAGCATTTTAAGGTCGAGGCTGAGCTGATCTAATTTAGTCCACCTTCCGGTAACGTCATAGGGGGTGTGGCGTATGCAAATGAGTTATGCAAATGAGTTGTGCTAATGAGCTCTGGTGCCTCTTTTTCTACAAAACGAGCCCTGTGTATATGTGTTCAAATGCAGGGTTTCTTGAACTACCAGCTGCCTTCAAACCACTGCCTAAAATATTGGCTTCTTGAAGGCAGCACAGATTCTTGGGCACTGCCAGAAAACAGCCACACACGTTTTTTGTTTTAAATGAAAATGCAGAGAACATATCCCGAAGGTTGTTGCTTCTTTTATACTGTAGATGGCAGTGTTGTTCTTTCAAAGACAAGAGTTTAAAAAAAAAGGAAACCTCTAAGGTTTTCCTAATGAACCAGGAGTGTCATCGCGGCACATGCAGATAAACACTCTTGCAAACTGGTATTGGGCAGATGTAAATAATAGATAGATTAAAACAAAGACATTTGGAATTGGTAGGGTTCCCCCCCCCCCCCAAGTGAGAATAGGTAGAAAACAACCTGGCTGAAATGTTAGCTAATGAAAAAGTACTTGGAGACAATGACCAGGCAATCTGTTTCACTAGATTAATCTAAAGCAGGGGAGTCAAATGTGCGGCCCGGGGGCCAAATCAGGCCCTTAGAGGGCTTCTATCAGACCCCCGAGCAACTGGCTGTCATCGGCTTCCTTCTTCCGCTCTCTTGCTTCCTTCTGTATAACATCTTGCTTTGGAAGGCTTACTCAATCATACAGGACCTACAGAGCAAAGTCTCTATTTCTCCATTGGCTGAGGCTCCTCCCTTGGGTAGGAAGGGGGGAGGGAGAGCTTGCTTTGTCAGGCTCTCTCAATTGCACAGTAGAATTACTGAGCCAAGCCTCTCTTCCTTCTATTGGCTGAGGCTCCCCCCCTCCTGGCCCTCTAGGGAAGGAAGGAAAGAGCCAGAGCTTCCTTTGTCCAGTTCCCTGGATCCCATGGGAGAGATACAAAGAAAGCACCTTTAAGACCAACAAGTGCTAATGTTTTAGGGATGTTTTAAGTTTTTTTTTAAAAAAAAAAATCTTTAATTGTGCTTGTCTGTGTCCTTTATAAAGTTTATATCTCTGCTACCTAATCTTAAATAGGTTCACACACTACCCAGCCCAACATGGCTTGGCCCAACAAGGGAAGGTCTCATTTTTGTCAGATCCGGTCCTCATAACAAATGAGTTTGACACCACTGATCTAAAGGGGTTGGGTGAATTTATGGAAGGCTTCCCTGTGACATCTCACCAGCTGCTCCAGGAAACAGGATGCTGGTTTAGATGGTGTGATCCATAATGGCTTTTATCCTTCAGGCAGCCTATAAACATAGATCAGAGGTCCCCAACCTTTTTCAGCAGACAGTCACCCTTGGAGTTCCGACACAGGTTGGTGGGCACAACCACAAAACGGCTGCCACAGAAGGCAGAGCCAACAACAAAATGTCAGGGAGTGAGCTTATGCATATGTCCCCAATTGTAACTCTTCAGTATTTCAGGTAGAAGTTTGACTTAACAAGAAGCCTTTTACAATGAACATACTTTTGTAGCAGGAACACTAGGGCAGCATGGAGCATGGCATGCATGATGTGCGTGGCATGGTAACATTACCTCTGGGTGACATCATTGAGCCAGGCATGTCATGGCGGGCCAGAGTTCTTTTGGGGCAGGGCTCTCCCACAGGCTGGTTATGGGGCGGTGGGTTGGAGGCCCTGAAAGTGGGGGAAACCCCGCCCCCCCAGCAGGAACTTAGCAAACCTCGTTCCTAGCTGTAGTCCATCCTACGTGATTGGCTTTCTATGCCTGCGCAATCTTACGTAGTAAACATACAGTTGACTACCCTCTCCGTCTTTGTAGGGTAACTGTTCCCCATATGTTCCCCAGAGAGTACTGAGATCGGGAACCCAAAACCTTCCCATTATCCCCGGGCCAAAGGAAGCCCGCCTAAAATCTACCAGGGACAGGGCCTTCTCTGTTATGGCCCCTTCCTGGTGGAACCAGCTGCCGGAAGATGTGAGGGCCCTGCGGGACCTTGCTCAGTTCCGCAGGGCCTGTAAGACAACCCTCTTCCAGCTGGCCTATACCTAACCGGCACAAGAAACTAAGTGTGGTTCTATTAGACTTCTGCTGTTCCTAACGTTTTAATGTTTTAAATGTTTTAACTGTGTTAAATGCTTAAACTTAATATTTTTATGTTGGATTTTATGTTGTGAGCTGCCCTGAGCCACTTGGTGGGAAGGGCGGGATATAAATCATAAATAAACTAAAAACTAAACTAAAAACTGTTCCACTCAGCAGGCTGTTCCATAGACAATTAAAATCAATCATAAATCAAAGCTGTGTTTTAATAAAAAACATTAGCTTTCAGTGCTACTCTTAAGTAGTCCTTAGTGACACTAATAGTTGCTGATTGGTTTCAAGAGTCAGAGCTCTAGGGTTGCAAGTGGGGTTGCCAAGTCCCCCATGGTCTCAGGCGGGTGGACTTTTTTTCACACGCGTAAAGCACGATGACATCACCCACAAGTGACATCGTTGCACCGGCGACGTTGCGCACCGGTCGCTCTAGGTGTTTCTGGGAAAACTCAATGGTTTTCCCGGACGCTGTAGCATTTTGGGAGGGAAAAACTCTATGATACCTATTGTACCATGGAGTTCCCCACCCCAAAAATCGCTTTCCCGGAAACTTGCGGGTGACATCATCATGCCGGCGACGTCGGGGGAGTTTCCCCCCGCTGGCCCAATGTTGGGAACCTCCTGCCCAGCCCGGGGTCTTGACAGCCCTAGTTGCAGGCCCCCCCTTGGCCACCAGTGGGTGAGAAAGGGAGATTTGGGGATAGAGCCTGGGGGAGAGTGGGGTGCATTTCTTGTGTGCATGCGTGTAAGTTATGGCATCGATGCCTGGAATTTATGGTGACCTCTGGTAACCGCTACCGGAGCCTGGAGAATTTCCGGAGAGATGGCTGAATAAATCCTGCCCTCAACTGCCAACTGCTGGCATTCCATGGAGGTCTCCCATCCAAATGCTTGCCAGGGTTGGCCCTGGATGGATGCCGAGATCTGTCATAAGAACATAAGAGAAGCCCTGTTGGATCAGGCCAATGGCCCCTCCAGTCCAACACTGTGTCACATAAGACAAGCCATGTTGGATCAGAGCAATGGCCCCTCCAGTCCAACACTCTGGGTCACATAAGAACATAAGAGAAGCTATGCTGAATCAGGCCAATGGCCCATCCAATCCAACACTCTGTGTCACATCTAGGAGAAGCCATGTTGGATCAGGCCAATGGCCCATCCAGTCCAACACTCTGTGTCACACAGTGGCCAAAAAAACCAGGTGCCATCAGGAGGTCCACCAGTGGTGCCAGGACACTAGAAGCCCTCCCACTGTGCCCCCCAGACACCAAGAATACAAAGCATCACTGCCCCAGACAGAGAGTTCCATCTATACCCTGTGGCTAATAGCCACTGATGGACCTCTGCTCCATATGCTTATCCAATCCCCTCTTGAAGCTGTTTATGCTTGTAGCCACCACCACTTCCTGTGGCAGTGAATTCCGCATATTAATCACCCTTTGGGTGAAGAAGTACTTCCTTTTATCCGTTCTAACCTGAGTGCTCAGCAATTTCATTAAGTGCCCATGAGTTCTTGTAGTGTGAGAAAGGGAGAAAAGTCCTTCTTTCTCTACCTTCTCTATCCCATGCATAATCTTGTAAACCTCTATCATGTCACCCCTCAGTCGACGTTTCTCCAAGCTAAAGAGCCCCAAGTGTTTTAACCTTCCTTCATAGGGAAAGTGTCTCAGCCTTTAATCATTCTAGTTGCCCTTTTCTGCACTTTTCCTAATGCTATATCTTTTTTGAGGTGCGGTGCAAACCTGGGCCTGCAACGCACTCAGGAATCAGGAGGTGTCACCCAGGTGCAATCAGGAAGTTCTTTAGTGGGGTCAGGACACTAGAAGTCCTCACACCGTTGCCTCTCCCAAGCACCAAGAATACAGAGCATCACTGCCCCAGACAGAGAGTTCCAACAATACGCTGTGGCTATTAGACACTGATGGACCTCTGCTCCATATGTTTAACCAATCCCCTCTGGAAACTGTCTGTGCTGGCAGCCGTCACCACCTCCCGTGGCAGTGAATTCTATGACGAGATCAGGCTTGTCTGGGCTCTCCAGGTCAAGGCTGCCATTTTATCTTGAATGCACTGACGAGCGCCCATTTATATGTGGCTGAAATTATTGCCCATTCCTGCTGAAAACTTTCCACCTCTGCTCCTGCTGCATGAAACGGCACATCCACAGACCGTGTGGCGAGCTCACTCCTTAAAACAGAATTTGCACAGCTGTCTGCCAGCAAGTGTCCCCAAAGTCCCCTTGTACCTAAAAAAAAAAAAATGCATTAGCCTTCAGAAGATGACGTGCCGTACTAGCATGAGATTTAAAATTAGCTGGTGTGGTCAAGTGTTTCAGTAGCACAGCAATTAGCATTCATTGCTAAAAATTGCAAACCAAACCTCATTGTCTCTCAGGGACTCTCCTGTAAAACTAGTTGCTGATCAAGGCTGTAAAGTTTTATGCTTTTCTACAGTACGACCATGCTGCTGGAACCAAAGCTTGTCCTCCAAGCAAATCGCCAACTCGGAAAAGATATTGCCTTCTCGAATCTTCAGTCGATTCTCCGATCTGCAGATGACTGGTTTGAGTGAAGCCTCTCCAAAGTCCCCATTTCCAAAAAAAGGTGCGTGGAATTCATGGTGTGTGCTGAAGGGCAGAACTTAAAGGACACCTGTTGTGAGTTTAAGAGATTGTCCATTTGCTCACATTAAAAAAAGGCTTGCAGAGCAGGCGATGTTCTTAGTGGCCGTAATCTTTGCAATCCTAAGCTAAAAATATCACTGTAAAAGCAGAAAGGGACTCGGAAAATCAATACTCACTAAATTGAAAAAAATATATAAAAAAAAGAATACCAGGAGAGAAACTTCAACTTGACCTCAGAAAGAAATTTGAAGCATTGTTGCATGTGTATGAAAGAGAGATATTAACAGAGCACATAGCTGAGCACTAGAAGGGAAAAAAAAAAAAACATTTTGTACATGTCCAAAGCAACAGGTGCTGCCATTCATATCCAGGGGCACCAGTTCACTCTAGTGCGCTTTTTTTTGTTGTTGTTAGTTTTTGCTAATAACAAGCTTTAACCCCTCAGGTGCATTCATTTTGTTGGCGGGGTCTCCATTCAAATTGTGGTGTGCTTTCAGATGTCTATGTATAACAGCTGCACATCTGGGTATCACTTACTGGATCAGGTGAGACATTTTTCACGGAGGGGCAGATATTTCCGGATTCTATTGTCATGCTTGGGAAAAAAATCAAGCAAAAAATGATTTTTTTTTTATTTTTTTGCAAATATATTACGGCAATGTCAGCTGATTATACTTCAGGCACATGTAAGTATTTTGAAGTCTATTGAAGAGTACGTCAGTTAAAGCATGCAATAACTTGTTGATCATGAAATTCAGCTTTTACTATTTGAGCTTACAACACCTTGTTAAGGAATCTGTAGATCAAGAACTCCCTACGGTCTTTTAATAACTGATTTTTTGCAACCCCCCCCCCTCCCTCCACTTTATCCTCCCTTCCATCTTGACAGAAGAAGAAGATTGGATTTATATCCCACCCTAAACTCTGAATCTCAGAACAGTCACAGTCTCCTTTACCTCCCCCCCCACACACACTACAGACACCCTGTGAAGTAGGTGGGGCTGAGAGAGCTCTTACAGCAGCTGCCCTTCAAGGACAACTCCTACGAGAGTTATGGCTGACCTAAGGCCATTCCAGCAGCTGCAAGCGGAGAAGTGAGGAACCAAACCCGGTTCTCCCCGATAAGAGTCTGTGCACTTAACCACTACACCAAACTGGCTCTCAGTGAGAGGAAAATGTGAGAGGGAGACAGTAAAATATGCTTAAAAGATCAGCACTGTAGCGATATTTTGTTCTACAGTCTCTGATAACTGACACCTTTTGCATCAAATTATTGCATCAAAATCTGGAGACGATGTTAGTGCTGTAGCAATCTTGAGCATACTGTTCAGGTGTTGCTCAGGCGTGTGTATGGAAGTTGCAAACCTACTCTTGATTGATTACCATTCATTATAGAAGTCTCATGGTCAATGGTTTGATTAAGCCTAGGACCCAGGGGGAAACATGACATGGCTAAGCATTGCAAGCTTGCACATAAGTTGCTTCATGTGCTGGTCAGCCAATGGAGAAAACAGAGGCTTTGCTCTGTAACTCCTGTGCAGCTGAGCAAGCCTGGCAAAGAAATCTGTGATGCAGAAGGAAGCAAGAGAGAGAGAGAGAAGGAAGCAGATGTTAGTGAGTGGCTCACAGGCTCGATAAGAGGCCTTGGGGGGAGGCTGATCTGGCCCTTGGGCCATACATTTGACACCCCGGTCTAAAGCTTGTTCTATTTACCCTTATTTAGGTGGCTGGCTCATTACTCCACCTTCCTGTGAGGAGCTAGTCACAGGTTTTGATATATGTGGAGAAATTCCTCGTCTCCTGGGAGGTGGCAGTGTGCAAGTTTTATACTGTGCATTTTAACCGGGTTTTTTTTCCTGAGCTAAGAAAGGGGGGAGGAAATAGCATTTCAGGTTGACCTCAACTATCACTTAAGAAAGGCAAACGGGTCTAGCCCAGGGGTGGCCAAATTTGCTTAACGTAAGAGCCACATAGAACAAACACCAAATGTTTGAGAGCTGCAAGATGGACAGAAGGAAGGAGAGGTGGAAAGAAAGCAACTTTAACTAGAAATGCATCCTTCAAGCCACTGACAAATGCCTTCTCCAAGCTGGCAAATGGAGCAGAGGAGGCTTTGAAGAAGAAGAAGAAGACTGCAGATTTATACCCCGCCCTTTTCTCTGAATCAGAGACTCAGGCTTACAATCTATATCTTCTCCCCCAACAACAGACACTCTGTGAGGTGGGTGAGGCTAAGAGGGCTCTCACAGCAGCTGCCCTTTCAAGGACAACTTCTGCAATAGCACCCTGAGCATTCTCTGGAACCAGCCCTGATGAGAAGAAGAAGAATCGCAGATTTATACCCCGCCCTTCTCTCTGAATCAGAGACTCAGAGCGGCTCACAATCTCCTTTACCTTCCTCCCCCACAACAGACACCCTGTGAGGTGGGTGGGGCTGGAGAGGGCTCTCACAGCAGCTGCCCTTCCAAGGACAGAGTCTCAGAGCGGCTCACAATCTCCTTTCCCTTCCTCCCCCACAACAGACACCCTGTGAGGTGGGTGGGGCTGGAGAGGGCTCTCACAGCAGCTGCCCTTTCAAGGACAACTCCTACGAGAGCTACGGCTGACCCAAGGCCATTCCAGCAGCTGCAAGTGAAGGAGTGGGGAATCTCCCAAATAAGAGTCTGCACACTTCACCTCTACACCAAACTGGCTCTCACAGTATGAGAGCCACACAATATGTGTGAAAGAGCCACGTGTGGCTCCCGAGCCACAGTCTGGCCACTCCTGTGCTAGGCAATGGGATGGGCATACTGGGGAAGGCTGAAGCCATCAGGGAGGCATTTAAAGATGCCTCCCTGCACTTTCCCCAGCGTGCCAGCCGGAGCCCTGGCCAACACAATAAAGATGACTCTCCATGTGTCGAATAAGTATTTATTGTAAGGCAGGATACATTGATACTGACACGCAGCTGGTGTCGAAAGTGGCACAGAGTAATACAGGTTCAGGTGATATATTCTTGCAAGGGTTGTTAAAAGTGTGCCTTCTTTTGGGGCGTGGAGACAGTTCAAATCTAGTGGCTGCAAATCACAAACATGCACTCACTCATTACCAAGCTTTCTACAAAACATCCCAGGAAGGGAGTGGTGACCTTGGAAACAAGTAGGTTCCCAGCTTCTAGGAGGCAAGCAAGTCAAGTTTTTTGTTTCCCCAGTAGTCTAAGCAGTGCTCTTTCTCTAGCAGGAGCTCCTCTGCATATTAGCCCATCCCCCAATGTAGCCAACCCTCCTGGAGCTTACAGTAGGCCCGGTACTAAGAGCGCTCTAAGTTCTTGGAGGATTGGCTACATCGGGGGTGTGTGGCCTAATATGCAGAGGAGCTCCTGCTAGAAAAAGAGCCCTGAGTCTAAGCATTCTACCCATACATTCCACAGACTACATCAAAGAAACACAGAAAATGGCAAGGGACTTGACACCTTTCCTGTTTCCCTGCTTCCCCCTCCACCAGCCAACCTATCTTTTTTCTGCCCCTCTGTCTTCAGCTTTCCCTCCGTATTTCTGGGAAAAGGCTGGCGCAGTTGCATGGTGCCAGCCTGATTGCTGGTCTGAGCCAAACGGGAATATAGAAGCAGAAGCTCATGGCGGTGTTTGTCCAGCAGTGTTTGTCCGACTCGAAGGAAGAATTGTGATTGTATCACTTGTTGGTCCCAATATTACAATTGTGCCTGAGAAAGTATTCTGGTAAACGGTTCATTTACCGGTCTGCCATTGCACTTGGACTTCCTATTTTGAGACATCTGGAATCACTGGACATTTAGAAGAAAACTTCAACTCACTCCATTGAATTCCACGTGAGTGCAGGAGCCAAAATAGAGCGCTCGCTCTTTAAATACGGAGAGACGCACACCTTTCGAGTGGAGCAGCTTCATGTAATGACTGCCTTATTTGAGTCAGGATTTGTGGTTGTGACTGCGCGCGCACTAAAACTGTATTTCGGATTTGGTATTTTTGATAAGTGATTTTTCAGGTGTGGTAAAATATATCAATATTTGCAGTATCCAACTGTGAGCTTCTACTTCTGCATTCCCGGTTCTTTTACGCGGCTTCGTCTTTTGCTTGTTTGGTCTTGCCCATGGTGCTGCCCAGGCTGTGCCAGAACTGGCAGAACGTCAAACAAGACCCAAACCTTGTTGCAAAGTATAGGCATTTATTCGAGAACTACAGTGCTGAAGCTTCAAGGTAACACTGATGCCTGAGCCTGGCATCTAGTTACATTTTATGCGGTCAAGACAGCAACAATAAAACAATCTTTCACACGGTTTGCAGACAAGTGTCTCGTTCTCAGGATTCGTTATCAGAAGGGAGGATGCAGTCCCGCTGAGGGGGCCTGCTCGGCCTGGCTTCAAAGGGCCACCTGCAGATGTTGACCAGGGGTTATCTGTCACCCTCCAGTGATCACAGGGTGTTTGAAATGCAGAGCAATTTGTGTTAATTACAGAGGCAAAGCATCTTGTGTTAGTATTGGGTTACAATATGGAGTCAGTGTAGCTAACATCATATATGAAAGTTACAAGTTCTGACAGGCTGGGCTGCATTGAATGGTTGGGACCCTGCAAGGACTTGTGAAGACCCCTTACTTCTCCCAGTATCTCCATCTGTGATGATTTCTCTCCTCCTGGCAGCCTCCATATCCCCCACTTTCTACCCACTGACAAACCTACCTTTTATCTGCCCTTCCATCTTCTGCTGTATTTTTATTTTCTTAATTTATACCCACCCTCCCCAATCGGGATCCAAAGCCCCAGCATTTGTTACGTTTATTGTAAAGGCCGCCCCAGTCAGTCTCAGAGAACACGCAATATATATCATAAATAGCACCATTAAGATGACCAGATCTGTAATATACATCATAAAGAACATCATCACAGAACCAGATCTGAAAGTGCTTATCAAGTTTAAAGCATTTCACCCTTCACATACAACTTTAGCCATATTTTCTTGGTTGCCAAGGTAAACAAAGACACTCTATGAAATGAATGCATCAGTATCCAAGAGAAGAAAAATCAGCTTCTCTGCTTCCATGGAAGAGTTTAAGCCCTTCAAGAGAGCTGCAACAATTTTAGGTTCATGGTCTGTGCAAAGAGAATGAGGACAGAATATAATGAGGCATTCTATCGTTGCTCCCTCATCTATTTTATCCTCACAAGAATTCTATGAGGCAGATTAGGCTGAGAGTGTATGACTGGCCGAAAGTTAACCAGTGAGCTTGCACCGCAGAGCGTGGACTGAAACCTTAGCCTCTCGCATCCTAATCTGAAACTCTAACCACTGCACACCACTGGCTTTCTTAGGATGACTGCTGTTGAACAGTAGCAAGCAGCCAGACCTAGCTAAGTCATGTGGTGGCAAGTTTCTTGTGGCTGTTGCAGGGCCTGGCCCCAATGAGCCCTCTCTCAAGGGTCAAAATACTTCTAGAAAGGGCCCTTCCCCTTATCCCACCTTTTACTGACAGAAACCAAGGCTTAAAGACTGGCAGTACTGTTGTGGTTGCCAAGAAATGGTCCCTGAGGGCATTCATTTCTTAAAGCTACAGTGTGGGACGTACAAAAGAAAGTAAGAAAGGGGTAAGAGGCTTTCAGGGAGGAGACAGAGGAAATAGTGGGGGGGGGGGAATAAGATGCTCCTCATGAGTCCTTCCGGGTCCCTTGTTTGTTTGGCTATTTATTTAATCAGATTTATATCCCGCCCTCCTCTGACGGGCTCAGGGCGGCTAACAACAAATAAAAACAACATCAAATATTAAAAACAAAAAAATACAATAAAATCATTTCCATTATATAGTCATTAAAAAGTCCAAGATGCACGCTGATGTTCTAGTTATTCTGATGCTTCTGGTTTCAGTCGTGTTTTGTTCAGTGAGATTGTCAGTGCTGTGGGATAATATCCACCTCCCCTTAACGATGCTTGATGATCAACGTGCGCTGTTTCAAAATATTTGATAAAGAACATTTAATAGGTCACCTGCAAGTGTTCAATAGCAGGCAGCTGACATTTCACAATTGATGCCGATCAATGTGAAAGTTGTCAAGAGCTGCCAACGAGTTCAAAGCAGGAACGGAAATCTGGTTTCAGATTTTGACTATTTCTAAATATTCATTCGGGTTCCAGCGGTCACATTTTGCATTGAAAGAAGCTCCCAGGCAGTTGTCAAGGTCGCCCGCAGGACAGACCACAGGCTGGAAATGAAGGTCTGATTAATGGCCACCTATTCCCAATCAGCTAGAAACTGCTATTAAGCCTTATGTTTCAGTTTGGTTCCAGTTCGATAGCACCTTAGAAGCGACAAGATTTCAGGGTACGAATTCTCGAGAGTCAAATCTCCCTTTAGCAGATGATGGAAGGCAGCTTTGACTCTTGAAAGCTCATACCTTGAAAATCTTGCTGGCATCTTTTTTTTTGGGGGGGGGGGTAGAAAAAGCCCAGCAGAAACTCATTTGCATATTAGGTCACACCCCCTGACATCACCATTGTTTTGCATTCTGCAAACAAGCCCCGTAGGAGCTCATTTGCATATTAGGCCACACACCCCTGACACCAAGCCAACCAGAACTGTGTTCCTGTGAGTTCCTGCTCAGAAAAAACCCTGCTTGCTTTGCCTCTAAGGTATTACTGGACTCGTGTCTAGCTGTTCCACTGCAGATCTACAAACCTACCCTCTGAAACGAGGGCTTTTTTTGTAGCAGGAACTCCTTTGTATATTAGGCCACACCCCCTGATGTAGCCAATCTTCCTGGAGCTTATAGTAGGGCCTGTAAAAAGAGCCCACTAAGCTCTTGGAGGATTGGCTACACCAGGGTGTGTGGTCTAATATGTAAAGGAGTTACTGCTGCAAAAAAAGCCCTGCTCTGAAACTATTTCACTTTTACTTTCTAGGGGTTTCTCAGAATTTTTAAAGTAGCCATTTGTTAGAAGAAGAAAAATGGAACTTTTGAGAGGTTAATTTTGTATAGAAACCTAGAGCTGCTTGAAAACTCGTATTGTGGGTGGAGTATCAGACTGCTAGCCGGGAGATTTTGGCTTCAAGTTGCAGCTGATTTATCCTGACCCCTCATTGAACTTTCAAGGTAAGAGACATTCAGAGGTGGTTTTGGCATTGCCTGGACGCAAGAACATAAGAGAAGCCGTGCTGGATCAGGACAATGGCCCATCCAATCCAACACTCTGTGTCACACAGTGGCCAAAAAAACCCCCAAGTGCCATCAGGAGGTCCATCAGTGGGGGCACTAGAAGCCCTCACCCTGTTGCCCCCCAAGCACCAAGAATGCAGAGCATCACTGCCCCAGACAGAAGAATGGAAGAGAAGCCATGTTGGATCAGGCTGATGACCCATCCAGTCCAACACACTGTGTCACACAGTGGCCAAAAAGACCAGGTGCCATCAGGAGGTCCATCAGTGGGGCCAGGACACTAGAAGCCCTCCCACTGTGCCCCCCACCAAGAATACAGAGCATCACTGCTCCAGACAGTGTGGCCTAATATGCAAAGGAGGTCCTGCTAGAATTCCTTACAGGGCTCTTCGTACAGGGCCTACTGTAAGCTCCAGGAGGATTGGCTATATCAGGGGTGTGTGGCTTAATAGGCAAAGGAGGTCCTGCTAGAATTCCTTATAGGGCTCTTAGTGCAGGGCTCTTAGTGTCAGCAGTAAGCTCTTAGTGTCAGCAGTAAGCTCCAGGAGGAGTGGCTACATCAGGGGTGTGTGGCCTAATATGCAAAAGAGGTCCTGCTAGAATTCCTTACAGGGCTCTTCGTACAGGGCCTACTGTAAGCTCCAGGAGGATTGGCTATATCAGGGGTGTGTGGCTTAATAGGCAAAGGAGGTCCTGCTAGAATTCCTTACAGGGCTCTTAGTGCAGGGCCTACTGTAAGCTCCAGGAGGACTGGCTGCAACAGGGGTGGGCGGCCTAATATGCAAAGGAGTTCCTGCTACAAAAAAAGCCTTGATAGGAAGTATATTGAATTTTCAAGCAAGGTACCTGTTTATACTGCGTACTTATTTGAGCTGTGTACTTTGGCTTTGTCTTCCAAATCCATTCGAATGATATATAAAGGGATATGATGATGTCAGCAGATGCCGTCTTGCGGCAGTGTAGATATACACAGCTGCACAGTTTATATTCTTCTGACAATAGGATCGTCTTTGCCCTTCTGATTCCTCACACTCTGACATGTGACATTTAATAGGCTGACTTTGAATCCGTGTATCAAATGCACAGCAAGCCATGACAACACCAGAGAGCGGAGCTGAAATTTTAAACACATCTCATGTCACCTGCTTACTGGCCAGAGGTATCTCTGCCTAAGTACGTTTGACAGGAGGACAGGTCCTTTCTAGTTGTTCAGCTAGTCTCTGCATTCCTTGGGTTTTTGTCTTTTGCGGGTTTTTTTTAGCTTTTTTGGATTGCCTTTTAGATTAAATGAACGTGAAAAACCTGACCCTTGTCTCACAGACAGCAACAACTCTGCACATTCAGTAATTGTCTTTTCATTCAAGGTGTATACCGAGTTTGAAGAACCGCTGAGGCGTATTGCATGAATCAATGCAAGCCCTGGTTAGGACGCTGGACAAAAACAGTCAATGTTATGGAAATATTCACTTAGTCAGTAGCGGTGACTGAATGTCATATTGAAATTCAATTATGACAAACTGGGGATTGTGCAAACCTTGAGAGATTAGTTCCTTGTCCCTGCCACAGCGCTTGCTGAAGGAGGAGGAGGAAGAAGAAGAAGAAGAAGAAGAAGAAGAAGAAGAAGAAGAAGAAGAAGAAGAAGAAGAAGAAGAAGAAGAAGAAGAAGAAGAAGAAGAAGAAGAAGAAGAAGAAGAAGAAGAAGAGAGGATTGTGAGGAACTCCAAAGGGATCTGTTGAGGCTGGGTGAGTGGGCGTCAACGTGGCAGATGCGGTTCAATGTGGCCAAGTGCAAAGTAATGCACATTGGGGCCAAGAATCCCAGCTACAAATACAAGTTGATGGGGTGTGAACTGGCAGAGACTGACCAAGAGAGAGATCTTGGGGTCGTGGTAGATAACTCACTGAAAATGTCAAGACAGTGTGCGAGTGCAATAAAAAAAGGCCAACGCCATGCTGGGAATTATTAGGAAGGGAATTGAAAACAAATCAGCCAGTATCATAATGCCCCTGTATAAATCGATGGTGTGGTCTCATTTGGAATACTGTGTGCAATTCTGGTCACCACACCTCAAAAAGGATATTATAGCATTGGGAAAAGTGCAGAAAAGGGCAACTAGAATGATTAAAGGTTTGGAACACTTTCCTTATGAAGAAAGGTTAAAACGCTTGAGGCTCTTTAGCTTGGAGAAACGTCGACTGTGGGGTGACATGATAGAGGTTTTCAAGATTATGCATGGGATGGAGAAGGTCGAGAAAGAAGTACTTTTCTCCCTTTCTCACAATACAAGAACTCATGGGCATTTGATGAAATTGCTGAGCAGTCGGGTTAGAACGGATAAAAGGAGGTTCTTCACCCAAAGGGTAATTAACATGTGGAATTCACTGCCACAGGAGGTGGTGGCAGCTACAAGCATAGCCAGCTTCAGGAGGGGGTTAGATAAAAATATGGAGCAGAGGTCCATCAGTGGCTATTAGCCACAGTGTGTATATATATATAAAATTTTTGGCCACTGTGTGATACAGAGTGTTGGACTGGATGGGCCATTGGCCTGATCCAACATGGCTTCTCTTATGTTCTTAAGTTGATGATATTGGATTTATATTCCATCTTTCACTCTGAATCTCAGTGTCTCAAAGTGGCTCACAATCTCCTTTATCTTCCTCCCCCACAACAAACACCCTGTGAGGTGGGTGGGGCTGAGAAAGCTCTCACAGAAGGTGCCATTTCAAGGACAGCTCTGCAAGAGCTATGGCTGACCCAAGGCCATCCCAGCAGCTGCAAGTGAAGGAGTGGGGAATCAAACCCGGTTCTCCCAGGAAAGAGTCCATGCACTTAACCTCTACACCAAAGTGGCTCTCAGAATATGCGTGGGAATTGGGATCAGAGATGGACCTCTATAGATTTCTTTGACAATGCTCTGTGTTATTTGGCCCAGACGCCTGAAGTCTCATGCAAGTTAAGCCTTCTGGTGCTTTGGATGATAAAAGGAAACCAGGCTGCCCAAATCTTGCTTAGGGAGGATAACAGTTGGCCCAGGGAGGAATCATAAGCAGGGTCTTGAGGCAAGGGGAGAGCTCAGAGCAGCTGATAGGCCTTTCAGAGTTTGGCAGTTGTGCCCAGGATTTTTTTTCTTTGTAGCAGGAACTCCTTTGCATATTAGGTTACATCCCCCTGATGTAGCCAGTCCTCCAAGAGCTTACAGGGCTCTTAGTATAGGGCCTACTGCAAGCTCCAGGAGGATTGCCTACATCATGGGTGTGTGGCCTAATATGCAAAGGAGTTCCTGCTAAAAATACAAGGCTGTGCTTTGTATTTGCTGCTGCTTACCGTTTGTAGTCTGGAGTGTGAAACCTCTCTTGCTGACAAGGCTAAATTGCTTTTAGTTGGCTCTCCCGACCTGATGACTGGGTTTTTGAGTAGGGTTGCTAGACTATTTAAGGAGCAGTCTATTAAGGGAGGGTGGAGTTTGAGGCATGACATCACTTCCTCCCGTCCCTCTAGAATCCCTCCCAATCTCTGCAATCTTCACCACAGAGATTGAGGTAATTTCTAGTGGTATCTGGCCATGATGTCACTATTGGTGAAGTGCTCTTGGGGTTCCTTCAGTCTCTATTGCAAAGGCCATTGAGATTGAGGGAAATTCCTAGACATTCATCATCAGTGGTATCACCCTCCCAATTTTGTCTCTCCTTAAACTAAGGGTGTTTTCGCATTGACATTAATCGGCAGCGACGTCCCTCTTCACCGTGCAGGGTCTGCGCGGATTTTGCACCAATTGCTGCGGAACACCCAGAAGAGCCGCAAAGTCCCGCGGCTTTTGCGTCGCGAATGTAAAGTTGGTTTTCGGCGAAAACCATTTGCGACGCAAAAGCCGCGGGACTTTGCGGCTCTTCCGGGTGCTCCGCAGCAATTGGTGCGAAATCCGGGCAGACCCTGCGCGGTGAAGAGGGACGTCGCTGCCGATTAAGGTCAGTGCGAAAACGTCCTAAAAATTTGGTTGGAGTGAGGGTGGGAACAGGAGGTTGCATGCTGCTACTGGAGAAATGGGATTCCTGTTGGCTGAGGATGAGGTAACTGGGGCAAGAATCAGCTGCTGAGGCACAGCAGAGGCTTTGTTTAGAATGACTGAGGCTGTAGGCCTGAGCCTGAGGTTCTCACTCCCACGGCTGGCCCAGTCACTAGGCAAACTAGACATTTGCCTAGGGTGCCAGCCTTTTGGGGGCACCGAATTGGGCACACATGGCTTAGAGATGTAGCTTCCCAGTGGCTGTGTCTCCGAGTCCCCCCCACACCTCTCTGCCTGAGAAGCACAGGCGATCGGTGCTTTCTCTGTGAGCCAGTTTGGTACAGTGGTTAAGTGCGCGGAATCTTATCTGGGAGAACCGTGTTTGATTCCCCAGTCCTCTACTTGCAGCTGCTGGAATGGCCTTGGGTCAGCCATAGCGCTCATAGGAGTTGTCCTTGAAAAGGCAGCTTCTGGGAGAGCCCTCTCAGTCCCACTTACTTCACAGGGTGTCTGTTGTGGGGAGGGGAGGTAAAGGAGATTGTGACCGCTCTGAGATTCAGAGCATAGGGTGGGATATAAATCCAATTTCTTCTTCTTCTGAGAAGTGAATGTCTGGATTCCCCCCATGCCTCTCAGAAAGATAGGAAAGATAGAATGGAGTCCATTCTTTCCTGTGGATCCATAGGATAAAATGGAGGGATCGGCTGCCTTTGTGGCACAACACTACAGAAGGGGTTTTGAACTTTAAACCCCTTCTCTGGGGTTGTGTCATGGCAACCGCAGAGAAGGGAGAAGGCGCAAGTAGCTAGCCTTGCCTAGGGTGCCAAAGGGTCTAAGCCCAGCCCTGCTCACACCACTCTTGAACCCAACTATGGCTAATTTTGCAACCTCTGAGGTACAGCTCTGCATACACCGGGGTGTCTAACATGCGGCCTGGGGGCTGACTCAGGCCCTGGAGGGCTCCTATCAGGCCCCTGAGCAACTGGCTGTCACCTGTTTCCTTCTGCCTCTCTCTTGCTTCCTTCTGCATCCTTGCTTTGCCAGGCTTGCTCAATCGTACAGGAGCTACGGAGCAAAGTCTCTGTTTTCTCCACTGGCTGAAGCTTTCTCCCCCCCTCCCCCAGCCGCCCCCTGGGAAAGAAAGGAAACAGCAACCGGACACTAGGCAATTATGAATAAAGATGCCACGCAGTGGTTCAGCTCAAGGTCCATTCCAGGATTGATTATCTCCATTTCAATATTATAACATCTTCAACAGTGGAATGAGCTTAAATTAATTGTTCTGGACCTTAGGAGTAATTTCCATGAACGTTGAGATCCAGAACAATTCATTTAAGCTCATTCCTCTGTTGAAGATGTTATAATATTGAAACGGAGATATTAAATCCTGGGGTCTTTGTCTGGAATGGACCTTGAGCTGAACCACTGTGTGACATCTATATTCATAATTGCCTAGTGTTGGGTTGCTGTTTAAATTTAATCTTTACTGTCACTCCAGAATTTTTTGGTTATAATGAAAGAAGGAAACAGCCAGAGCTTCCTTTGCTCAGTTCTCTGAAATGCATGGGAGAGATACAAAGAAAGCACATTTAAGACCAATGAGTGCTAATGTTTTAAGCATGTTTATTTTACAAAAAACCCTTTGTTTGTTTCCTTTATAAAGTTTATATCTCTGCCACCTGGCATTACATTTCATTACATTTCATGGCCTGATCCAACAAGGTCTCATTTATGTCAGAACTGGCCCTCATAAGAAATGGGCTCGACACCCCTGGCCTACACTGATTATTGCCCTTCTCCTCTATATTTCAATATGCTAAGAAAGGTACACAAGAGCGGATTTATTTAAGGCAAGCCGTCCTGATGTAAGCTATGTATGGCTTGCTGCGTTTGGGCAAACTGCCAAATTGCTAATTGTGTGTTTCAATGGTTGAATGATGGCTCCTGAGAAGAGCAAGTGATGGGTGAAAGGAAAGATATTGATATTAACTATCCTCCTTTGAAGGCAGTAGAAAGTTTTTGGGGTTTTTTTGCCTCTTAACCCAACTCCTGTGTGAGAAGTCTGACCTGTCCTTCTGCAGAGGAGCCAGTTAATGCTTAGAGAGAGATAAACACCCTTCTTTAATACAACCCCAAAACCATATATGTGGGGCACATTGTTTGGTGTAGTGGTGAAGTGTGTGGACTCTTATCTGGGAGAACCAGGTTTGATTCCCCACTCCTCCACTCGCAGCTGCTGGAATGTCCTTGGGTCAGCCATAGCTCTCGTAGAAGTTGTCCTTGAAAGGGCAGCTTTTGGGAGAGCTCTCTCAGCCCCACCTACCTCACAGGGTGTTTTTGTGGGGGGAAAGAGTAAAGGAGATAGTGAGCTGCTCTGAGGCTCTGAGATTCAGAGTGAAGAGTGGGATGCAAGTCCAATATCATCATCACCGCCACTCCTGCTGCCGCCACCACCACCACCACCATCATTGTCTGGCCTAAGAGTAAAACCCAAATGGATCTGGTACAAACAAAATGGAGGCTGACCAGAGACAAGCCTGGGAAGATATTTTGGTAGGTGAATTATGGAGGCTGATCAGCTA